>NW_005871066.1:1870246-1899856 GCF_000147115.1 Myotis lucifugus
ACTAAGATGAAGAGTAGAGTAGCCGGGCCGTTCTAAATGCACGTATGCAGAACCCATGGACACGGACAGAGTGTGGTGAAAGCCGGGGGAGATGCAGGATCGAGGGGGTCAATGGGGAAAAAGGGGACATCTATAGTACTTTCAACAATAAAGATAATTTTTAAAAATTTCAGGCAGTAAGAAGTGTAGATGGAAAGACCAGGAGGTGCAGAGAATTCTGCGTCCATGTGGGAGCCAATAGAAGAATGTTAATAGGCAGAAACATCCCAGTCCTGGGCATAAAATCCTAGAATTGGGGTATGTTTTCTGGGTGTGACAAGAACTCGTGAGCATGAGACTGTCCAGGGCCAGGGGCAGGGATAGTCCTGGTCCGGGTACTGTATCCATCCGGGGCTTTCAGCTGCAGGTAATGGGAATCCCAGCTCAGAATGGCCAAAGTGAGAAGAACGTCTGTTGAATGTCATAATGTCAGAGTGGAGTAGGTCCTAGCGTTGGTTGACTGCTCAGTGATGTCATGGAGGACCCAAGGTGTCTCCGTCGTTTGGTTCTGCCATCCTGGGTGTAGCACCTTTGTCCTGAAGCTGGTAGCAGAACAGTGGCCGAGGAGCAGGGGGCTGTCTTCCCGTGAGCCTCCTAGGTTTGCGGAAATGTCTCCAAGCGTTTCTCTCACATCTAAGTGGCTAGCACCATGGCCTGAGCCCTTGCCTAACCCAGACATTGAGGAAGGGAATGGAACCTTCTGGATGTCAGACTCCCTAGTGTGGAGGTGCAGCCCACCGTTCCTGGGTAGTTGGCCACGGGATGGTGGGCAGGTAAAGGAAATCGGGGCTGGTTAAGGCAGGGAAAATAGTGCAGTTCTGTCCCTTTACTCTCAGGAGTCTGCTCTGCCTGTTCCTTGCTGCTGCAGAAAACTGTAACAGATGATGTCAGATTGCAGACCCCTGACAGTGCCTCTATTGGGATTGGGGGAATGCGGTGATAGGTTTTTGTTTGTTTGTTTGTTTGTTTTTGTTTTTTTAATGTAGCAATATCAGAGGTTGCAGAAAAACAGAAATTGAGGCTTTATTGTAAATGCATTTCACTTTTCATTACTAAGAGGCCTAGGGTCCACTCCCTTGCTCCCCTTTAGCAAATGGATATTTCCACTTCCTCAGGTGTGCCTTTGCGTGTGGGTTAGTCTCGGGTGTGTTTTAAAAGGCAGAGTGCACATGCGTTTGCAGTGTGTGCCTCCATATTTCTCTGAAGCAGTTTTGCCATCTTCCCATTTGGCCTGTATAATTAGGGTAAAACTTAACAACCACTGCTCCGTTTAAAAAAACAAAACAGATAAGATTGGAAATCTAAAAAATCCTACAGCCTGCAGATAAAATGTTCAGCATTTCCTTACTTTGTCTTCCAGTGGCAATATTTATTATAACACGCCGTGGCGCTGCATGGAGCGCCTTGTATAATTTATCACCCAGACACCTTCGCTTTAGCAAGTAAAAATAACCCAGATGCGCCATTGGAAGGGCTCTCTGCAGAGCAGCGGCAATTAGAACAGACACTTAACTCCGGGACACCGGCGTTCCGTACTTTGAGAAGGACCATCCATCACTTTCACTCTCACAACATCCTGGCTAAAGAAAACTCAAGAACATGAGCTTTTAACAGTGAATCCTCTTAAGGCCCCTTCCCCCTCCTGATACTCGCTGGTGCCCACGCTCCATGGGAAGTTGAAGCCTCTTGCATCTTGACTTTGTCTTGAATGTTCCGATTCCACTTCTGCTTTCCTATTCTACGTCAACATTAGGTTTAAAGGAAAAAACAAGCAACAAACCAAACCAAATCCTCTGAATGTTCCAGGCCTGCGCCCACCAGGATGGGTAATTATTGTCACAGGCAGGAGGAGTCCACACGAGAGTCTCCCATTCACTAGGAGAAGCCCTGGGTACCATGGCCCATGGGCACTCCCAGGGTCCCAAGGAGCTGTCCCTTTGTCCAGAGGGTGAGCCACGTTTCTGTCCACTCCCCCATTTGTACCATGGGGCACGACCCTCATCATTGTCATCTTCACCATCATCTTCCTCAATCTGAGATGACTGTTTTATTTTTTTAATATTTTTATTGATTTCAGAGAGGAAGGGAGAGGGAGAGAGAGATAGAAACATCAGTGGTGAGAGAATCATAAATCAGCTGCCTCCTGCAGGCCCCCCCACTCGGGATCGAGCCCACAACCTGGGCATGTGCCCTGACCGGGAATCAAACCGTGACCTCCTGGTTCATAGGTCAAAGCTCAACCACTGAGCCACACCAGCCAGGCTGAAAGTGTTTTCTTAATTGTAACATGCTGACTGGTGAAGGAAATATTCACCCGAATACGCACAGACATAAAGACACCGAGATATACAGTGCACGGAGTGGCTGTCCCGGATCGGAAAGCGCTGTGATGGTGTGCGGTGGCGTGTTGGTGTTTTGGAAGGCGGTCCTTGTAAATACTTCTGAAATCACAGTGTCAGTTCATCTCCGCAGGGAGTGACTGCTGAGAGACCAAACTTGGCAGTTACAGGAGAGTGTATCAAGCACAGCTCAATTACACATGCTGACAGTAATTTATATTTACCGTGGGCTCTGTGAGGACTTGCTCCTTTTTGCATTATTTGTGAGATGATACATAGCATCCATTCCTCTGGTCTCTTAAGTTATCGACTGAGAGGGCAGCCTGATAGACTCGCCTCCTAATGAGGAGAGACACGGGCATATGGGGAAACGCAGGTGCCCACTGGCTTCTCCTCTGCCCTGTGACCTTCAGGGCCCCCTCGAAGGTCATGGCTGGGTGACTGACTGCTTGGTCCCTCCTCTGACACTGGCTCGGGGAGGGCATCGCGCCTTCCTCTAAACTCCTGTAACGCTTCCCCTTTCCCTCTGTGGTTATATTTCCTCCTGTTTTATTAATATTTCCTTTAACTCATGGCCCTTTCCCTCCTTATAGTTGAAGTGGTTTATAGAGAAGCATAAAGAAAATTCAAAAATAAATCAGTGGTGAAAACAAAGGCCCCTAGAAATAAAATAAAACAATGGCTTATGAACGTTTGCCAAGGACGTGTCGTAGAGGCCTTTGTATTGACTCGTGTCGGACCTTCAACTTAGCGCAAAGTTTTGCTTGTGTCCGGGAAGCGAGAAGAGTTTGGGACCAGAGCATAGTCCCGGGTACGTCTCGCACGAGTGAGCACAGGTGCACCCCAGACGCTGATTTCAGCTAATGCTACAGTGGTGCCTGAGGACATGTGCCATTTGTTAAAGGTGATGGAATGGGATGCAGTTTTAGCATCTTTTAAAAAAAAAAAAACTATTATAAAGCGACAAGCAACATTATATTTAAAATGGTGATAACAAAAGAGTTCTGGGGATGGGAGCGGGCGTTCAAAGGGGAAAAAGGGAACATCTGTAATACTTGCAACAATAGAGGTTAAAAAAACCAAACTGATAGCTAATATTTACCATTATTATTTCTCCTTGATCTGGAAGACACAAACAAATGCAGGGAGAGTTCATTGATAGAAACAAAGTACTTTAATAAAACTTATTTATCTGGAAATCCCTGAAGAAGCAAAGAAAAAGCTGTTAGAGTTCATGTAATTTAGGAGAGCAGCTACCTAGCGGAGGAGCAAGCCTGGGTAGCATTTCTATATGTCAGCAGTAATTAGGTAATTATGAAATGCATAAAAAAGGAATTTTTTTTAGCGGTGGTAATGAAAATGTAAACTGTTGCAGAATAATCTTAACATCTTGGACTTAGGTGAAGAAAACGATCAGACTTTGCTAAAATATGCAACACAAGTTTCAGATACATTAGCAAGCGTTATCCCAAGTGGGACATTAATATTGTGATGAAAATGTAAGTTCCTCCAAATGAGTGCGCAGGCTCTTCATTGATATTTCTCTCCCTCTCTCTTCCTCTCTGAAATCAATAATATAATTTAAAAAACACTTGCTGATTTAAAGATAAGTAGAAAGTATTTATCAAGACAAACAAAAACACACTACTTCCATTTATTAGCTGCTTCCTCTGTGCAGACCAACCCCAAGGGCAATACTCCGTGGACCCTGATGTCTTCATTTGCCAGTGAAGGACCCGGGCCTCTGGGAGCGGTTGAGTAGACTGAGGTCCGCCCGGCATTAGATGCGGCTAACCATTGGGCTATGGTGGTGTCTCTGCGCTTCTCTGTTGCGCAGTGCTGCCTGCTGCCACCGTCGCCTTTCAAACCATCCCACCTTACAAACCTCCCGCTCTGTAAGCCCCGTTCAGATTAGACTCAGGGTGCATCGCCTCTCGTCCCAGCCTCGGCACGGCCAGGGCGTGGCATGTGGTCTGCACTTAAGGGTTTATCGCATGAACAGAGCAGCTTTCCTTTGCTGGAGGGTCGGTTCCAATGTACTTTTCAGACATGGGTAAGTTTCCTGTGAGCTTTGTGTTGTACCCTGAGACCTCTCAAACGCCGCCCTTTTCTTAATGAAGAAGGAGTCAGACCAAAGGGCTCTTCTTCATCCCTCCCCGCTTCCTCCTCAGGGTAACTTGGTGAGAAGGCCTACCGAGTCCCCATGTGAATTAGAAATAACACCACCGTCTGTTCGCCGAAGAGGAAAAAAAAATCTATTTTCAATCTCGTGTTTCAGAACACACAGTTGTGTGACTTCCTAACGTATGATAGTCCCAGCTGCCTGCAGACAGCCTCAGCCTGCTGCCTCGTTCCTGCCCGTCCCCAGCCCCGGGACATGGGCGAACTTTAACCAGGGCCGAGCTCAGACTCCAGTGAGGACCCACAGAGGGCAGTCAGGGCTCCCCCAGAGACAGACAGGGACTCCCCCAAAGACACACAGGGGCTCCTCCAAAGACACCTCCTGCCCAAGCAGGTGAGTCCAGCCCCTGGGACCCAAAGGAGCCAGGTCCCCTGGGATGGTGGCTCTGGGCTACGATGTCCCGTCCTTGCGGGTCAGTCCCGGCTGCCCACATGTCTGTGGAACGTGCTCATTCCCTGCCTCCAGGGAGCAGGACACCGTGTTGGTCCCGGCAAACCAGCCGCTCTGGCTTCCCTTCCCTTACCATCCCTGGGGTTTGGCCGTGAGCAGATGGCCGCGTGGCCGGAGCATCTTCAGAAGTATGAATCATAGCCTTGCTCCCTGAAGGAGCTATTTTGAGCTTCCTAATTGCATATTTCCATGTTGTTTTTTCATCGAGTGAGTAAGGAGGATGACTTGCGTTTTTAAAAATAGACTTCTGCAGGCTCCTTTGCTCCTGTGTCTTGTGTAACCCAGGCCAGTGATTCCTGAACTTGGCCGCGCCTCCGATTCACTCAGGGAGCTTCTGTGAAGTGTAAATCCCTGGGCTGGACCCAAAAATCAGTGTAACAACCTATCAGTTCCCTCCTGGGCCACCTGATGATGGTGATTCTGATCATGGTTAAACGGGTATTTTCATGGGGTGGTAAGAGCTCTAGGCTGGGCACTAGGAGACCCAGATTCTAGTCAGTGATGTGCTTTTCCCACCGTGAGTGTTTTTATTCTTTGAAATACCAACTTTATTTCAAGCCAAGAGTTCTTTTAAAAGAATTTAGCCTTAATTTTGCCAGAACCCATCAAGGAAATGGCAAAAAAACAAAAACAAACAAACAAACAAAATTCCTCTCGCCTGGCCAACATGGCTCAGTAGTTGATCATCGACCCGTGAACCAGGTTTGATTCTTGGTCAGGGCACTTGCCTGGGTTGTGGGCTCGATCCCCAGTGTGGGTGTACAGGAGGCAGCCGATCAGTGATTCTCTCTCATCATTGATGTTTCTATCTCTCTCCCTCTCCATTCCTCTCTGAAATCAGCCAAAAAAAATTCCTCTCACTCCTTCTCCACCAGGCTGATTTCACCCATCTTTTCCTCCCGCTGGGTCTGGTGGCTTACACGCCCCCCCCCCCCCCAGCCATTCCTTGCACCCAGGAGTGTTTCGGTCACCCTGAAACTGAGGGAGAAAGCCTCCATTCACATGCTACCTCCCGTTTCTGCATGTCACACCCACCCCCTCCCCAGAAGCCAGCTCTGACGTCTCTCTGGCCTTTATCAGCTATTTAGGAGTTTGATAAATTGATTTTTCCTGGAGCCCATAAGATAAGACAAAATCGGAGAGAACTGCGGACTAATTGGCCATCCTGACTTGTTGGGGTCAGAACGCGTTCCACTGCTTTATCACGCCACGGACTTTGTGAGAGGACAGCCCCTCACTTAAGGCCTCTTAGGGGTGACTGCTCTGACCATATTTTTTTTTTAAATAAAAACAAAAAAATAAAACTGAAGTAAATCGAACTCTCTGGCTGCTGATCAGTGTTGGTTCTCTCTTGGGACACTGGTTGTCTTGGGACATGGCTGGTGTGATGGGAAGAGGGGGCCCTGTGCTGTGTGGCTGCCCGCATTTGTGCAGGAGATCCTAACACACCTTCTGTTGTTTCTGAATATTCCTCTTGAGTCATGACCTTGAGTCATTTGACTTCTACCTTTGAATAGTTCATGAGAAGTGGTTTTTGGCATTTAATCTCAAAGAAGCAGGGCGGGGGTGGGGTGGTGGGGGGTAGGAGGCAGTCAGATGAGTTGTTCTCCTGAAGTGGTTGCGAGTAGCGAGTCTCCAAGGGTACCGAGTCACTCCGGGAGCTCGGAATCGTGCTTTGAAAATGGGATGAAGCAGTGTTGAGAGTGCTTCACAGAGAGCAAAGTGCTTCGTTCACAGGCGTGCAGATGGGGTGCAGTACAAAATGTGTTTCCTGCTGGGGTCACAGCTCAGGAAGCGCAAAAGGCACCCCCCCACACACCGCATCATAAGGAGCTCACCTTGAAGCAACTCTAGCAACAAACCATTGTCTGTTTGCACATTAATGCAGGGACTACCCAGATTTTTACTCACACGTGTCATCCGTCAGAGCTCATCGTAAGGGGTGAGTCTCACCTGCCGCGCAGTAATGCAGGTGGGGCTGACCATCGTAGAAGTCCCCGCGTCCTTCCTGCTCACATCTTCTCTCTCGGTTCTTGCTGATATCCCCAGCTCCCAGGCTCGTTCCTCTTCGAAGGGCTTCTTTATAGATTAGAAAGGAGAGTCCTATGTGACATTTCCTGCGTGTACATAAGAGGGAGCCACAAGACACTTCTTTGGAGGAAAGGACGAGGCCGGCCTTTGTGTCAAAATGCCTGGAGCTTTTAGACACCTTGTGTGTTTGTGATGTACTTCAGTGTTTCCCAGCCTTGTGTCTGAAGAGAATATCCCGTTTTAAATAATCTCAGCAGAAAGCCATCAGCCGCTGTCTGCCTACCAGCCTGGATGTGAAACCCAAGCAGAGTGTCTGATGAAAGGATCAAGGCCCTCCATTCCCCTGCGCTCCTTGCACACACAGCGGAGGGAACTCGGGGGAGCAAGCGGGCGTGAGAAAAGCCATTGCAGGGTCCCGACTCATACAATCCCTGAGAGTGCCTCACGCCCACTCAAGCCCAGGCCGTGGGACATCCCCTAGTGCTTCAGGCTTTAAAGGCTCCATAAGCTGGCCTCCGTCTGCTTTTCTCACCTACGTTCTTTACAAGTCAAACAGTAAAACAAAAAACCCTCAAACTAAGGACCACAACCAGCTTGCGTTTTGTTACGTAGAAGCAGCTCATTTGCAGTTCCCTAAACAAGCCAAATACCTCCGTGGTCCCTTGGCTGCTTGGCATTCACTCACAGGTGCTCTTGTTCTAATGCCAACCTGGCACCTGTGGCCCAGGTCATCGCCACAAAACCTGTGGGGACCCTCCCACTCATTTGAATTCCTTGTGCTTCTACTGGGCACCTACCATGCTCCCAGGACAGCACTGAGGTGCCGCCAAAGAAGACCTGCTTCTGGCCTTCCCCTCTCGCTCCTGAGGACCCAGCTCCCAGGATTAGAGGTTGGCTAGTGAGCATCTGCATGCCCCGCCCTGGTGCTAGGCGCCGGGACTTGACTGAAGAGAAGCTGAAAGTCTGCTGTGGGATTGTCTTTATGCTCCTCGGTGACTTAGCTCTAGCGGGGGTGCAACCATGTGGATTAAACTACTCAGAGGTATAGCAGCCTCGCCAGGCATCGTTCAGCAAAGAGGAGTTCTGAGTTCTACAGAAATAAAAGAAAAGACTAATAGAGCTGCTTTCCCCACAGTAAGCCCTTGGTTTCCATTACTATTTAGAAAAGTGGTAGTTTATAGCATATGTTTTATTCTAAATTTCCTTTATTATAAGTATTAGAGAGGATCGGCATTTTCATTTTAAAATAAATGATCTCATAATAGCCCTGGCTTGCTTTCTACCACTTCTCTACCAAAAAAATAAAAAATCTCACAAGCTCGGCCAGCATGGCTCAGTGGTCGAGTGTCAATCTATGAACCAGGAGGTCACGGTTCAATGCCCGGTCGGGGCACATGGCTGGGTTACGGGCTCCATCCCCAGTGGGCAGCGTGCGTGCAGGAGGCAGCCGATCGAGGATTCTCTCGCATCATTGATTCTGTCTCTCCCTCTCCCTTCCTCTCTGAAATCAATAAAAGTATATATATTTTTTAAAAATCATATGAAACCAGCATCCTATCCCATATATGTGTATGTATTTGTAAGATTATAAAATCAACACATTCAAAATAAAGTATATTGCTGAAATTTTAGAAAATGAGAGAAATGTTTAAAGAAGAAAATTAAAGTGCCCTGCCTTCCGCCACCAGGAGGCGACAGCCATAGGTCTGTGTGCCTTTCCTCCCACCTCCACTTGCCTGCCTCTGCGTCCTCACACCGTCTGCGTGTGTACATGTTTGCATGCACATTCATGTGTAAAACCGTGAGATCCTACTGCCTCTGCAGACCAGATCCTGTTTTTCTTCTCTTCACTCAAAATTATCATATCTTTAACATTTTTGTGTATCTTGAGATATCCTTCAAGAATATATTCTTCGATGACTATACAGATCATTCCGTTGTGTGGCTATATCAGAATTTTAGGCAATAGATGTTTACTTTTATATGGGAAAGTTTTTCCTGTTTTTCACTATTATAAATATCTCTGGGATGGTTACCTTTGTAGATAAATCTTGGGTTCATCTTTAATCTTTTCCTTAGAATAAATTTTTAGGTTTAAAATGGCCAGGCATGCATGTCCCTAAGCGCTGAATACTTATTGCTAAATGATTCCCTGATAAGGTTATATTTTTAAAAATGTATATTTTTATTGATTTAAGAGAGGAAGGGAGAGGGAGAGAGAAAGATAGAAACATCAATGATGAGAGAGAATTATTGATTGGCTGCCTCCTGCATGCCCCACACTGGGGATCGAGCCCGCAACCCGGGCATGTGCCCCAACCAGGAATCAAACCGTGACCTCCTGGTTCACAGGTCGATGCTCAACCACTGAGCCACCCAGATTGGGCTGATAAGATTATGTTGATGCTATATCCCCTCAACTGAATGTGATGGAGGACCTGGTCACCATAGTAAGAACTGTCATAAAAAGAACCACACCCCAAGATACCTCTTTGTTAGCTCTAGAGTTCAAAATGTCTTCCTCTTGGCTATTTTATGAGAAATGGTAAGACATTTTGACATATGTTTGGCCATTTACATCTTGTGTATCAAAATGATTGGTTTTATTCTAATTACATGAGGATTGCACATACCTTATGTGTGTCAATAGGAGACACCAATGGCATGACCAGGCAGCATGTGTTTTTGAGATAGGGACCAGGATGGTTAGTTCTTTGAAATAATGAGAATGGATGGTTCTAATTGGAACATATATAGGGTGATGATTTTCCTTAAGACAGTTCATACTATTTTAAAAATAGCTTAAAATAGAGGAGCTATACATTGACTTGCATTCTGAAGTACTAACAAATTAAATTGGGGGACACAGCCCTTTTTTCAGAGAACACCCCTTTTATTTTTTTTATTTTTTTTATTAGTTAAGGTATTACAAATGTGTCCTCATCCCCCCATTAACCCCCAACCTCCCCACCCCCCCGCACACTCATGCTCCCATCCCCCTGTTGTCCATGTCCATTGGTTTGGCTTATATACATGTATACAAGTCCTTCCGTTGATCTCTTCCCCTTACCCCCGCCCTCCCCTACTTTCCCTCTGGGGATTGATAGCCTGATCGCTGTTTCTCTGTCTTTGGATCTGTCCCTTTTCATCAGTCTATGTTGTTCTCTATAATCCACAAATGAGTGGAGATCATATGGTATTTATTTTTTCTCTGACTGGGCTTATTTCACTTAGCATAATGCTCTCCAGTCCATCCATGCTGTTGCAAAAGGCAGGAAGTTCCTTTTTTTTTTTACCGCAGCATAGTATTCCATCGTGTAGATGTACCACAGTTTTCTAATCCACTCATCTGCTGATGGGCACTTAGGCTGTTTCCAAATCTTAGCTATGGTGAATTGTGCTGCTATGAACATAGGGGTGCATATATCCTTTCTGATTGGCGTTTCTGGTTTCTTGGGATATATTCCTAGTAGTGGGATCACTGGGTCAAATGGGAGTTCCATTTTTAGTTTTTTGAGGTAGCTCCATACTGTTCTCCACAGTGGCTGCACCAGTCTGCATTCCCACCAGCAGTGCAGAAGGGTAGAGGACACCCCTTTTAAAAGCCCCTTGTTTAGTCCTTTAGACTCTTCATCCACCTTGGAGAACGCTCTTCCCTTTCTTGAGTGGCTAAAAGTCTATAGGGTAGTTTGGGTTGTAATTTACTTGTAAGGTTTTAGATTCTTTTTATTTAATACTTTTAAAAATTAATTTTATTGTTGAGAGTATTACAGATGTCTCCCATTTTCCCCCCTTTGTCCCCCTGCACCCATCCCACCCCCAGGCCTTTACCTGTCTATAGTCTGTGTCCATGGGCTATGCATATATGCTTATAAGTTCTTTGGTTAATGTCTTCCCACCCTCCTTCCCACCTTCCCTCTGAGATCTGTCAGTTTGTTTCATGCTTCCATGTCTGTAGGCCTATCTTGTTTATCAATTTATTTTTTTTCCTTAGATTATACATATAAGTGAGACCATGTGACATTTTTATTCAAGGGTAGTCCCTGAGACTCTAAAGTACTTTAAATTATATGGGAGATTTAAATTAAAGAGAATGCCCCTCTCCATCCTCAACTTGTTTCTTCCTGAATCCCAGCTCCCCTATCCTTTGTCATTGCCTATGCTAATGTATAGTGTGTGTGTGTGTGTGTGTGTGTGTGTGTGTGTGTGTGAGAGAGAGAGAGAGAGAAAGAGCGAGCGAGAGAGAGAGATATGATAGAACTCGTTATTTCTAATGGCTGAATAATATTTCAAAGTAATGTCTGACCTAAGATAATGCTTGAAATGTGAGCACAAACCATGTTAAGTTTGCCCACAAGGAATTTTGTTCATGTTAATCCGTTGGAGAATGGAAGGGCCCCTTAGACAATGTTATGGGCTAGTGTTAGTAGAGAATATACTGTAGAATGAGCTTGTTCTTTCTAAGTTATTCCAAACAAAGGAAGATAATACAAAACCTAATTGTGCTCTTGACTTGCTGCATTTATTTAAATTGTATAAAATAATTAAGTTTGGGGGAGAGGAGCCATAAGCTGAAAGTATACCACCAGGAGCTCTCTCAGGACTTCTCTCTAGGAGAGTTGAATCAAAACATACAAAATTGATTCTGAGATATATATATATATATATATATATATATATATATATATATATAAAATTGATTCTAAAAAGAGAGGAAGGGAGAGGGAGAGAGAGGTAGAAACATCAATGATGAGAGAGGAACAGCGATCGGCTGCCTCCTGCACATACCCCACTGGGGATCAAGACCACAATCCAGGCATGTGCCCTGACTGGGAATCGAACTGGGGACCTCTTGGTGCATGGGACGGACGATGCTCATCCACTGAGCCACACCAGCCAACTGTCATTCTGTTCTTGAGCAATAATCCTACTCACGACTAAAATGCAGCTATGAAATCCCTTGCGGGTTTCTTCCTGAGAGTGTGAAGCCAGCTTTGAGGAAAACAGAGTTTTTTTCTTAGAATTGGAAGTGTGAGGTGTGTATGTGCATGTATGTGGGTGGGAGGGACGCATGATTCATTCTCTCCTACCTACAACCATGTAAATGGAATTGCACAGTAGGTAGCCTTTCGTGTCTGGCTCCTTTCACTCGATACAATGTTTCTGAGAGTCATCTGGGTTGTTATGCTCTGTTTTAATGCCAGGTGTGCTTTTTGTTGTTTTGTTTTGTCTTCCCTTCTCCTTTAGTCAGGTTTGTAGAGGTATAATTAGCACAGTAACTTTCACCCTCTTCAGGTGTACAGTTCTTTCGTTTTATAAATATATGCAGTCATGTAATCACCACCACAATCAGGATATACACTATTTGCATCTCTCCAAAAAAGGCCCATGTTGACAATTTCTTTTGCCTTTGACCACTAGAAGATCATGGAGGGCAAGTGTTGAAGTTAATTGATTGCTATCAACCTCCTTATCTATTTAACTTTCAGGATTACCCAACGGTAACCTGAGGAGAATGCCCCCCACCCCCACACCTTGTGAACCATATAGAAAGGGGTGTCGCCATAGAGAAAATAGATGACATATGTTGCTCTCCACTGGATGACCCCACTTTGCTTAATCCAGGTGTGGTAGTTCCGCAGGATGGGCCAGAACCCCTGCCCCTTCCAACATCGAAGCAAGACTGGCGCCCATCATTCTGAACTGCATCACAGCGTCTTTCACTGGAAGCCAGGGATGGCCAGAGCCAAGTAAGAAAGCTTGGCTCAAGTTTGCCCTCAGGGTACAGCATGAGGCCAAACCTACCTCATTCACTAATCATTCTCCCTAACGTACAGCCATTATTCAACTTTGATACCTACACACAGGTTCTGAATATAACACATGACTTGCACGCAGACACACAGAGTTCACAGATGTCAATAGGAATGAAGAGGGGTGTGGCTTAACTCATCATGTTGATAAGCCCCTTGTGGGTCTTAGCCCTCTTCTAAGATGAAAAGTAAAGAACCAAAGAAGATTGCATCTTCCTAGGAGTTTTGCTCAGCCTACTATCACCTCTTTGATTTTTAATGTATTTTTATTGATTTCAGAGAGGAAAGGAAAGGGAGGGAGAGATAGAAACATCAATGATGAGAGAGAATCTTTGATTGGCTGCCTTCTGCACGCCCCCCCCCCCCGCCCGAGATCGAGCACTCAACCTGGACATGTGCCCTGACGCAGAATCTGCAACCTCCTGGTTCATGGGTCAACAACACTCAACCACTGAGCCACCCTGGCCGGGCGCCTCTTTAAGTCTGTTTATCACATGCTCACACAATGGGGAAGGTTCTGGCAACACTTCAGAACTCAGTGGCCTGAACAGCAGGCCTGTCCTGCCATCAAATGGTGCCACAAAGGCACGGGAATGTGGGTTTCAAAGGACGCTCCCTCAATTGCTTTCTTCTCACCCCCAGAGGAATAGCTTCCATGTCTAATCAGATGAGGTGAAGAAAAGAAAATTGCATTTATTTCAAGCTTATAGTCTAGCCAGCTGGGCGCCCCCTTAAGTTGCATGGGAATATAATTCGATTTTTCCCCATCTCACCATCCCATGTTGAGTTGCCTTTGACAACTGATAAAATTCACATCTCCAAGCGAATCTAGGAATTAGATAAAATATGCAGAGTGAGCACACAAATGAAGCCATGTGCCCAAAGTTAAAAAGGGGGGAGTCAGACCAACGTCACAAAGGAACATTTTCAGCTCAATGCTGGTGAGACGGAGCAAAATCACTCACAGTCACATTCCAAAACTCTTCCAATTCATAGTTTCTAACACCATGAGAAGGAACATTCTAGAGAAGTTGATCACCAAGTCTGAGACACATTTTCTCATTAAAATTGGAGATGGTTTCCACTTGAAATCGTTTTTTCGAAGGCTGACCTAAAAATGCTTGTTACAAAATAAATGAAAATTTTTGGAGATGTGAGACATTAAAAATGTTAGCACCAATGAGCAGTCCCCACTCCCCGACTGCACTGGGCCCGGCTTGAGAATTCTCCGGGTTCTCAGTTACTGCTCTTTGGATCGCTGTCCTGTCTCACAGGTTGAAGGGCTGGGGAGCGATGCGCTGGAATTTGGTTTTCCTTATCTGTCAGATTGAGCATTTCTAACCCCAGTGGTTTGGATCTAGAAACAGAATTTTTTTTTCTTCTGAATAGATCAGTCTTAGGAACAGACGTGCAAGGCGCGGGTAAAACAAGCTTTTATATGGAGTCCCGTCCTCCCTCACTGACCCAGTGGGGAAAGGCAGGGACTCAGGCCAAGTCCAGAGAGAAAAGTGAAGTGGTCATTCTCCCCACTCCAGGCTGCACAGGCAGAGCGGAGGCCCTGGAAGCAGCACCTGCCGCAGCAGAGGGGTGACGGGGTGCCCGGTCACTGTGGTTCTGTCACGATGCCGTCCCGACTCAGAACAGGCTTTAGGGTCAAGTGTCCCACCAATCATTTTTATTCTTTTTCAATCCTCTCAAGGATGTTTTTAACCATTGATTTTTAGAGAGAGGGAGAGGGAGGGAGGGATGGAGAAGAAGAGAGAGAGAAGAATCGATGTGAGAGAAACACATCAATTGGTTGCCTCCTGCACGCACCCCAACTGGGCCAGGGATTGGACCTGCAACCCAGGTACCTGCCCTTGACCGGGAACCACACCTGTGGCCCTTTGGTATGCTGGCCGATGCCCCAACCACTGAGCTCACTGGCCAGGTGACCCACCAATCTCTTTTAAATGAGGTCGTTAACATTTTTATGTTTCAAGGTCAGATTGTTACAGAATTTTTACAAACTGCTATTTTGTAATCAGTGTGCATCAGCCACCTTTATGTTTAAGATATGCAGCCTTCAAATAATGTGGGGGACCATTTGATGACGCAGAGGGTGGAATCATTGCTGAGCAATATTTCCTTGAGCCCTCCTAAAGGGCATATCTCTAGGGACCCTCAGGGTAGCCGTTCTTTAGGGCACCACCATCTCCCTTCTGTAAACCAGCCTGGGCACACCTGCGTCTCACCCACCAGGCTGTGCACCAGCAGCCGGGAGTGCACGCTGTGCGTCACGCGGATTGCCGAGTTGCCCGTACGGGGACCATTTTGTTCTTTCATAAGGTTGATTTTTCTTGTGTACGTTTTACTTGGGCAGATGTAACAGTTCTTGTCCTCTAGTGGAGGGAGCTTGGCAAGTCCCCTGAAAACTGAAATAGGAAGAAGGCGTGTGTGTTTCCTGGGAATTCATGTTGACAAGTTGCATATACACTGGCTCTCACCTGTGACATTGTCCCACCTTTGAGGTCACAAACCATGTGTTCCCAGTAATGGTGAAGTACCAGAGCAGTGGGGGAGACTAGGCCAAGTTCAAGAACGTCTCTTTAACCTGCCACGCTAACACACGTTTTGGAGAGGGAATGAATGGGATAGAGTTGCCCCTTGGCAGCTGGGAACTGTGTAACTAACTGCTCAGCCCATCTCGGGTCGCCACGGCCTTAATTCAGGGCATGCCCGGGGGAGGGTGAAGGTAAGGGAGCTTTCATATGTGTCCAAGTGAAATAGGTGACCCACATTCCGTTTCTCTCCAGGTCAGTGGACATGAGCCAAGGCAATCTGTGGCCTGTTATTATTGCCTATTGATGTTCTCAGTTCTCTGAGCCCAGGATTTTGTCTTGAATATGCAAATGCCAATGCTCTGGGTACCGCCATAATACTGCATGAGAGAGTCTCGTCACATCAGGGAGAGGCTGAACTGTTTAATTTATGAGTGAGAATAACCTGCCTCGAGTCCATATTTCAAACTCGTCCTTTTGAGATTTTGTGAATGAAGCCAGTCCGAGGAGCGCGTACACGACACATTTATCAGCCACATAACCTTCATTTCCAGAAAACTTTGTAACCTTCACAGTGTGAGCACAGGAATATTCTGGCTTTAAAAGACATTTTTTAATGTGAGTTTTAAAAATGTTCCAGACTAACACTTTCTATTTCTGGTGTGCTAATTTTCCAATTCTAAAGTTAATAGCGGTAACTCAGAAGCAACGATGTTTTGATATTTTAACAAGCTGAAGGCATTTCTGAAATCATCTCCCTTTTGACTCTTTTCTTAAATAAAACTCAGTGCTTCTTTTTCCCTAATGGTGAAACAGATTCTTATACCTAATAGAAATATTAGAAAATTAAGTATATTTTAAAAAACGATTCTAGTAGCTGTTGCTAATATACTTTACAGTCACTGTGCCCAGCCTCCCAGAGACCTTCTGGATGTTGTAAGATGCTCAGCACATGGGTGTGGACTGGCTCTTCTTCATGTTGATTATTCACCTTCTTTCCAATTGATGGGGCACCTCTGTATCACTAATTGAAATGTTTACTTCCGAGGTGTATCTGCAGATGAATGTTTGGGCTGTCTGCCGCCCCTCGGTAACCAGGGGCATCCACAAATTTAAGAGCTTTATCTAAAAATGAATGGGTGAGATTCTGAAGACTCCGTAGATCCCCATTTTTACCCCAATTTTTATAGGCTCCTCTTAAATTCTGACAAAGTTTGCCTGATAAATACAGCTCTTGCAGAATGGTTTCTGCCCCGGAGATTGCTCAGAGAATTTATTCCCAATTCCTTTTTATTGGCCTCTCTGTCAATCAGCTGAAAGGTCTGGCAGGTTATTATAACCTGCTAGTTTGTGTTTTTGTGGGTTTTTAAAAAATATATTTTTATTGCTTTCAGAGAGGAAGTGAGAGGGAGAGAGAGATAGAAGCATCAATGATGAGAGAGAATCATCAATCAGCTGCCTCCTGCACACTCCACACTGAGGATCGAGCCCACAACCCTCAGGAATCGAACCGTGACCTCCTGGTTCACATGTCAACCCTCAACCACTCAGCCACATTGGCTGGGCTGTGTGTTGTTGTTTTTTAAATAGGGGAATGCAAGCGGCTTTTAAAATATAGAGCAGATCACAAATATGTCCTTCTCCAGTTTCTTTATTTTTAAAATTAATTTTTTCTACCCTAAAACTGAGAGGCCCTGCAGTCAGTTTTCTCAGTCTCAGTAGCTCTTCGCAGCAATAAAGCCCACTGACCTGAAATCCTGGTGCCTCTTTCAGAACAGGACGCCAGAAGGCCTGAGTGCGGGGTGCCCAGGGACACCCCAGTGCCTGCAGCCAGGGGCCCTCGCACGTGTTTTAGATCCCCGCCCCCTTTCTCTCTTGGGCTTTCATGGAAACGTAATGCGCATTGGCATTCATGAGCCATGGTGAGTTCATGTGCGTGTGGTGGTCCCTTTTCTTACTGGTGGATGATACTAAACCCCATCCCAGGCCTCAGTGTGTAGGGACAAGATATCTGTCTATTCTCTTTGATGCCCGAGGAGTTCCTGTGCTCGCAGACACTGCCCCTTCCCGGGCAGGTGGCCCCGTGGGAGAAGCCTCTCCCTTCCTGAGCAATAGCCCAGGGTGAGCTCCTACTGTGTGCACTGCCCCCCCTTCCCCCCTCCCCCCAGCCTTCGCTTGGGGAGGGTTGGCTGCTCTGTTCATTTGAAACTCGACCTCACTATGGTGTCCCTTGCTCAGGGGCAGTGTTTCCTCATGCTCTAAAGTGGGATTAATTTTTGTACCTTCAGTTACCAGGTCCAGGAGGGGAACAGTTACTGACTCTCCTGGCGTTAGTACATTTAACACATCAACAGGGATGCTGCATGACATAGGCCTATCTCCCTTTTCCCACCTGCCATTCCCTTTTCCCTTTCTGGATGGATTATTGCTGGGGACAGGAAAAGAGGGACTGAATTTCACAGGCGGGTTTATCTGATATTAGAATGTCATAATCCTGGCCAGTGTTTTCAAAGAATATGTTTTTATGGATTTGAGAGAGAGAGGAAAGGAGAGGGAGAGAGTGATAGAACCATCAACATTGATCTGCCTCCTGCACGCCCCCTGCTGGGGAATCGAGTCACAACTCAGGCATGTGCCCTGTCTGGGAAATGAACCGGTGACCTCCTGGGGCATGGGCCAATGCTCAACCACTGAGCCACACCGGCCGGGCCTGGCGAGTTATTTTCATGGGAATTTCCTATCCAAAGGATGCATATGTCTACTCTCTACTTCCGCCTTTGATTGGTGCTGGTTTTGACAGGCTCTCTAACCTCATGGAGAGCCTTGCAGAAAGAGAGAAATGGTGTTGGTACTCCTGGAGTGATTGTCAGAGTACTTGCATCGCATTCCTAGGCCATGTAATCTGTCTGTAGCTCACATTTGCATATGAATGGATAATTGGGAAGCTTTATGTAAATCACACGAGGTGGTGAATATATTATCAAACCCATGGCCTTTCGGGGTAATTACAGGATGCTGCCATGTCAGCCAAGATGCCGCAGGTGGAATGCGGGTGCTCTTCCAGTCAGGGTTTATTTCCATCCCGAAGCATGAGCTGCTTTTCTGTGTGATTTTTTATTTTGTTAGAAGAGAAATCTAACACCTGGGGTTGATAGTACTTGCAGAATATTGGAGATTAAAGAAATAAAATTCTGACTGAAAAAAAATATTAAAATGTGGACACTTTTGCCCTAACCGGTTTGACTCGGTGGATAGAGCATCGGCCTGCGGACTGAAGGGTCCCGGGTTCGATTTCGGTCAAGGGCATGTACCTTGGTTGTGGGCACATCCCCAGTGGGGCGTGTGCAGGAGGCAGCTGATCGATGTTTCTCTCTCATCGATGTTTCTAACTCTCTATCCCTCTCCCTTTCTCTCTGTAAAAAATCAATAAAATATATATTTTTTAAAAAATGTGGACACTTTTAAGGTTGCTAATAAATCTAAGTGTTTGAGTCACAGAGAAAGTCCCCTGAGTATATTATAGTCCAATGTACTTATTCTTACAAACTTTGTTTCTCTTTAATTTTTTTAATTTTAAAATAGTCTATGCTCATAGTCAAATGGAGCAGAAAGTACAACCTCCTGAAGTTACCCTATAGGTAAGCGGCTTTAGTCATGTATGGGCTCCTTTCCTGTGCCTCCTTGAAGACCACTGGATGATTCTCCCTGTTCTCCACAAGCCTGAGTGCCTCTTCTGTATATGGTGGTGAGAAAGCATTGTGGGAGGGAGAGAGGGAGAGAGGGAGGGAGGGAGGAGGAAGAGAGGGAGGGGATGGCTCTGTTCTAAAAGTTTGACACGCATAATGTTAGACTTGAACCAGGATAAGTTACCTGATTTTCATGGTGTTCCACAGGCAAAGAGCTGATCAGCTGACCCTAAGCTCACATTCCTGCCTTGAAATAATTGTAACCGAGCGCTCGTGACAAGACACTGCAAAGAGTATGGCTCCCGCTCTTTGCTTCCTGTCGTCGTCTCTGTGTGCTTGTCCACCAGTCACAGGTGCCATTCTCTCATGTCCCTCGTCATGGGCAGTGGTGTCTGGTGCAGGAGGAGTCACAGCTGCCTTGTGTCATGGGTGACAGAGAGACGTGGGGATCATGGGGGAGCTCAGTGACAAGCTCCTTGGGAGCCTGTTCCCTGGGCGATGGGATATGCGCGGCTCCATTGTGTGTGAGCAGTGGCGTCGTTGCTAGGACAGGAAAGGCAATGCATATGCCAACAGGTGCATGAACGGTGGGAAAGATGTTTGAACCCAAGAAGCTTGTCTGTCTCACATTTGCAGGCAGTGGGATTGAAACATGTTTAGCAGGTTTTCCATGAAGACGGGAGAGGGGCCAGGAACTGGAGACCGCTCCCTCGAGGCGCCTTCCTCTGAATTAGCAGAGGATGCACGCAGTTTGCAAGGGGCTGAATAAAACCATTGCCAACCTTGAAATCTTTCGATGCTATAAGGCAGCGGTTCTCAACCTGTGGGTCACGACCCCTTTGGGGGTCGAACGACCCTTTCACAGGGGTCGCCTAAGACCATCGGAAAACACATACATAATTACATATTGTTTTTGTGATTAATCACTATGCTTTAATTATGTTCAATTTGTAACAATGAAAATACATCCTGCATATCAGATATTTACATTACGATTCATAACAGTAGCAAAATTATGAATCAGTTATGAAGTAGCAACGAAAATAATTTTATGGTTGGGGTTCACCACAACATGAGGAACTGTATTAAAGGGTCGCGGCATTAGGAAGGTTGAGAACCACTGCTATAAGGTATTACCTGTTATACAGACTCCCCAGATACATTGAGCATAGCCTGAATAAACATAAATTCTTAAATTTAACTTGAATTGAGATTATACAAAATGCTGAAAATGTATTTCTTTTTGTGTTGTCCCTTAAGATTCCCTTAAAGTATTTAACAAAGTATGATTGCCTTTTGCCTCAGTATAAAGGTGGCCCCTTGTAACTGTGTATTAATTGACTATAGAGTCTTCCCTGCTGGCAGTTCAGTTCTTGTGCCCATAACCAATCCTCTCCGCTTCCCAGATATTCGGAAACAGAGGCCATTCCTCATGGAAGGAACTGGGGGTGAACGTGCTCATGTTCACAGTCTCTAAAAGTGGACTCTTAAAACTATTATCACTGACAAAGTTAAGTGGGTTATCAAAAAATCCTAATGTTTTGATTTTACAAAAGGGAATAGGAAATACTTGGAGCCATAATGAGTTTCTTAAATTTAATTTCTACCAAAAATTGCTTTTCTTTTCTGTCATAAGTATTCCGATGATAAATTAGAAAGGTGCCCTAAGTATAGCAGTGGACCTGGTTGCTAGCATGAAGACATGCTTTAAGGATTTCCTAGAATCATGTTCCCGGAGGAAGCATGAATCTGTCCTTGGCTGTATCTTTTTAAGGATTTGAATCCATAACTTGAATAACAGCATGAAAACTGTATGGATCAGACTTTTCACAATACTCAAATCAAGAGGCGCATTTTATAATTAAAGATGTGTATGTAAATGTCCTAACAGGCTGAACTGTGGGACGGATACCTAGATTTTAATTGACCCAACTCCATTGACCTCTCAAGGAGATGAATTATGATGAGTTATAGAAGATGAATTATGCAATAGATTTGAGACTGGTGTAGACAGCTGCAGTAGGTGAAACATGACATTTATAGATCTCTCCTGACCTATCAAACCATGACATTTCTTAGCACTTGCAAAGTCATCTCACGCTATATATTCATTGATTCTTAGTAGACTCATGCATGAAGGCAAATACTGGGTAAGGTGGAAATCTGGCTGAGGAAGAGGGTTGGATGAGGCCACTGATAAACTACATAAAAAAGGGTAATTTTTTCTTTATACTTTTGATATCTCTCATTCATGCAGAGCACAGTTTTAGGTGGCAATAGATATCAATCTGTTACACTAATATGGCTTTGCATAGAAATGAAGAGCCTTGAGTGAAGGTCACCACAGGAAAACTTGGCAGAGCATCCTGACAGCAGCAGCAGGAGCTGATGAACTTGGGCTGTACCAGTAGAGAGAATGTTCTGAAGATAAGAGGACACTGTTGGGCCCTGGCAAGTTTTGCTCAATGGTTAGAGCATTGCCCCTCAGATCAGAGGGTGGTGGGTGTGATTCCCAGTCAGGGGCACATACTTCAGTTGTGTGTTCAATCCCCTACAGGAGACAACCAATCGATGAGTCTCTCTCATGTCGATGTTTCCCTCTCTGCCCCTCCCCCGCCCCTTCCACTCTGTCTGAAAATCAATGGAAAAAATATCCTTGTGTGTGGATTAAAAAAATTAAAAAAGGAAAGAGGACACTGCTGGGCGAGCAGTGAAGCACTTCTGTTCTCCTGAGTGGGGTCTCCCCAGACATGGAGTAACTGACCCCTATGAGCTCTGCTCCGCAGGAAGGGAGGATGGAACGCAAGTGAGGGAATCTTGGAACCCTAAAACTCAAAGCAGGGCAAAGAGCTGCTAATGGGAAAGAAGAGGATGAAGCATATGGAAGGAAAAGCCTAAACAGCTCTGATATTTAATGATAATTAACTTATATAAAAGCCTGCACAGACGCCAAACCATTTAAGGTTCATAAATTATATAGCCAGATTTTAATCATAAAATTTCCTAAGGAAAGGATTCATTCAAAGTTCACTAGTTATAATTTATAGAGCAGTGCTACACCCAATTATGCAGTTGGTAAATGCTTTCCATAATACATGTGAGTTCCGTAGGAAAAAAAAAAAGCCCTTTAAAATTTAGACAAAAAATAGAAATAAGCTTTTAAGAAAGATAAGTAAAACAGTTAATCTTCAAGATTCATCCAATAAGGTTTTGTGATCAAAGGATATTTCATATAAAGAACTTTGAGGGTAAAAGAATTTATACCGCATTGTGAACTTAAACCATTTCTTAACATCCTGGTCACACTCACAGTTAGTCTTAGAAAAATTATACAAATTGGGAAGAATCACTAAAGAGGCAGCCCATTTATTGAGTAATTCTCTTTGAAAGTTTGTTTCCTGAGTAAAACACCCTCCCAAGCGAAGGTGTCCCAGTGTTCATTTGAAAGCACTTATTCTCATCTCTCAGCCAATGTGCGTAAGAGGCCAAGTAGACAAGGCCTGTTTCTCACCTTAACCCCCTTTGTAGCCTTGCAGCGCTTTCAAACATCGTGGTGCTATTTATATCCACTCTGAAAGAAAGCAGTATGTCATCAAGCACTGTTATCATGGCCAGAGGAAGAAGCTGAATGTGTCAACGGAAAAACTCCCATGGGAACTCCACCTTTATGGCAGGGCATCCTGCCCCAAGCCCTTAGACTAAACGAGGCCCTCCATCTGTATCATCTTCTGTGGGTAAATCTTCCTGGGGGGTCCTTCACCTCATTGGAGCAGGCTAAACATCAGCTATAAATGTTTACATTTTCCACGGAAGCACAGATGAGACTATTACGAAAACACCTCAAGTTAGTTAGCTCTAAACTTGGTGTCCACGTTGATCCAAAGAGGCCATAGGAACTACCTTGTAGAGTTGCTGTAAGTCATTCGGGTTACAGGAGGGGCACAAGAACATTTGGTTCTTTTTCTGCCTTCTCATCTAAGGCTATGTTAAGTACGAGCAAAAAGAGAATTGGGGAATAAGTTTTTATTCCTGCCAAACATCTGGGTCCCTAAAGGTCTTACAGCCTCACGTTAAGTAAAGCTGATGATGGGCCCATGTCCTCCTGGAGGGAGGCTCCTGGGACAGCTTCCTGTGAATCCCGTGACTGACTGTGACAAGTAGGGCTGCTGACCTGAGCTCTCGGCTTCCCCAGTTGTCCTGGATAAAAGAATAAGACATGTACCCAAGAGGAAAGCCACACTTGGAGAGGCAAGTTTCAACCGATTGATGGGGTTCCAGATTTCAGTTTTATTAAGGAAAGCAAAATCTTTGTCAGTGGCCAGGAAAATAGAAGGTGGGAAAATAAGATTTAAAACCAACAGGAGAATGGAGAGTGACTGCGGATGGGTATGCGGTTTCATTCTGTGGTGATGGAAAGGTCTAACATTATATTGCAATGATGGTTGCAGGACTCTCTACACTCAAAAACAGTGATTTCCACACATAAACGGATGCGTTTTTTGATATGTAAACTAGACCTCAAGAAAGCTGCTAATTTTTTTAAATGGTGAAAAGGTGGTTGTTTCCCAACAGCACAGGTATTGAGAACAAGAAGTCTTGGGTTCAGACTCCCACAGCTTTACAGTTCACAGTTGGGTGGCCCCAGGCAAGCGATTTAATACGTATGCATCTCAGATTCCTTATCCCTAAGTGGAGATAAGAAGATCTCATCCTGGGATTGTTGTGAGGATAATTGAAATAACTGGGATGTTGTGTAAAACATCTATCAGAATCCATAGCTTAGAGAGAGCGCTGAGCAGGCTGGTCACTGGGAACGGGATGGATGGTCCTGGCAGTGGCGGTAGAATGAAGCCTTCAGTGTGGAAGTTCAGAGCCTGGGAGGAGCCCTGGGAGAGAATCTGACCACCCATTTCAGGGCATGTTCCTTCTGTCAAAACAGGGTGTGTTATAGGAAATGGATTTCTTTTTGTTCCCTCGATAAGCTCCTCTTTCTTTACACTTTCCCTGGACTGACCTGGAGATGGATCAGCTAATGCATTTACTGGAGTCTGTGCTGCAGACAGAACTTTCCAGTTGGGGAGGATCCTTAAATATCTATGCATTGGCCACCAGGGGAGCTGCATCCACTCACAGGGGACCTGTTCTCCTCTCTGTATTCCTCATGTACCTCAAGGACTCATAAACCAGAAGATGCCCAGCTTCCTGGGGCCACGCTGGTATTCTGGTCCATCACGGAACATGGACCCACTTCTGTGGCCAGGCCAGCTCTCCTGGTTGTGTGTTCAAAAGCTCGTGTAAAATAGCAAAAATCATATATGGAGAGAGCAGAAAATTCTGTGACAGGCATGCACACTGATTAATGAGCTCTTTGTGTGTTAACAAGCTATTTGGTTCAACTGGCTATAAAATGAAATGCCAGGCCACTGGTATTCATCAAACATGTTTTACAGACCAAGCAGTAGAGGGAGCCCGCCTTAGCCCCGCCCCTCTGGTCATTCATTCATGTGGCTCCCACTTTCTCTCTCTGCTTTGCCACTGAAAGAAGCAGCAACAGCACCTAGCAAGGAGGAAGTGTGCAGGCTGTTTTGTGAAGTGTAATGTGTGATCGATTCAAAGTCATACTTTCTTCATGTGGGAATCTGAATTGTAAACATGAAACTGGACGACCGATGGGTCCGTGCTGCCTGTCACTACTTGAGCCAATTCAGCAGAGACAGGGTTGAATCGTATGTGAGTGTTTATTCCAATATTTCTGACAGCATGGGAGAGCAGCAGGTCACCCACAGAAATCTCTCTAGCCCCCCCATAAGCCAGCTGCTGATATAGGGTAGGACAAAGATTACATGGGGAAGTAGACAATGCAGACTGGGGTGGGACCCCACTTTGGGGGCAGCACGGTTGTTAATCTCTCCATGATAATAGGCAGTTCTTGAATGAGAATGGACCGCAGTCCAAGGTTGATTCCCAGGTCCCAGGGGGCGTACAACTCCCAGTCAGGTTAGAATGTCCTTTCTTTAACCAGCACAAGGCAGTCATGGTTAACAGAGCATGATTAGTATTTCCCATAACCATAGCTAGTCCTCGGTATTCTATTTTTGCCCCTAACAAATGTAGAAGGGGGACATCTGTGTCTTAGGGAGTGGTTCCCAGCGTCCCCCAGTCTGCGGCACAAGCTGAAAGAACCCCAGGTAGCACTCTGTGCTGGGGTTGCCTAGACAGTGCCCAGGGTCCCTTTAAAAAGTCAGAACGGGAACTTATGTCAGCTGTTATTTCGCTCCAGAGAGGAACTCCCTTGATCTCTGGAAGCTCTTCCTTCTAGATCTGTCAGAATCCCAGGCCAGGCCCCCACAGCCGCCTCTCCCTCTATCTCTCCGGGAGCTGCAGTGTTAGGCTGAGCTGCACACACTGGCTCATCTTTGATGTGTCTCACGCTTTGATTTTTTGTTTTGTCTGTTTTCCTCATTCTCACTCCCCCACTTAATTCATCGATGATTATAAAATATCAAAGCATCAAACCTGAAATCCCGCTCTAATGCCCAGACACCCTGGGCTTCCTTCCTCGCAGCTCCAAGGCCCGGACAGTGGCTCCACGTGGGACACTTACTAGTACATGCTGTCATTTTCCAACAAGAAGGTGTCTGGGCGGATGGGCCTTTGATTCTCACATTAGTCCATGCTGACGTCTGGGGATTCTTGTGGTAAAAATACAAAGAGTGCTTGGTGTTTCGGACAGTCATTTGAGATGATTCTGGCTTCTCACAAACATTCCTGTGTAGGTATAGAAAGCAGTTTTCTCTCTTCCAAAGGCTGACCTTGGCTTAGTCTGTTGAAAGTGTGTCTCATTGCTGGGCAGTTATGCATACTCTGTATTTGAAAAGGAGACAGGTGCCCGGTCGGTATGGCTCAGGGGTTGAGCTATGTATGAACCAGGAGGTCACAGTTCGATTCCAGGTCAGGGCACGTGCCTGGGTCGTGGGCTTGATCCCCAGTTCGGGGTGTGCAGGAGGCAGCTGATCGATGATTCTCTCTCATCATTGATGTTTCTAGCTCCCTCTCCCTCTCCCTTCCTCTCTGAAATCAATAAAAACCTATTTTGTAAAAGAGAAAAGGAGACAAGGAAAATACATGCTTTAGGCGCCAGTGAGAGGCCGGCGGGATCTTGACATTTGTGTTCCGGAAGCAGAGGGTGGTGTGTATGTCCAGGTGGACAGGTGACTGTTAACTGAGGACTGATTTAGAGTGGACAGGATGCTTCTCTGGGCTTCATCTACGGAAGGCTGACTTCTGTGAGGGTAGCCCAGGGGCAGCGAGGTGCAGGGGAGGTCATCACAGGGTCTGGAGGGCAGAGGGGAGGTCATGGGGTCTGGAGGGTGGAGGGAAGATCACGGGATCTGCAGAGTGGGGAGAGGTCATGGAGTGGAGGGGAGGTCACGGGATCTGCAAGGCGGATGGGGGTCAGGGGTCTGCAGGGAGGAGGGGGGTCACAAGGACTGCAGGATGAAGGGAGGTCATGGGTTGCAGGGAGCAGACAGCCCTGCATGGGCTGGAAGGTTCTTCATCTCTTTTCTTATCTCTATAATAGGGATGATTCTAAACCTCACAGCGGTTACCCAATGCGTGATAATGTGAGGGGCTATGCTTCGTTAGCTGTGAAGTATTGCGAAAAATATACTTTTTATCATGGAAATATAGACTGTTTTGTAATCCTGGACTATTTTAGGGAATCTAGCAAAAGGAAGACTTTATATAACTTTATTTCCTTTTCTCTTAATTCCTTTGTGGACGGAGGCACTCCATCCACATATAAATAACTCTCCCTCCTCCCAAGTGCACGGCATTTTTAAGATTTCATCGAGAACAAAGGACAGGGAGGCTGCCGCAGAGCCGAAGCGGCCAGCCCGGAAATAACAAGCACTCTGAGAAGAGCTTTGAGCTGCTGGGATTTGAAAAAGTGAATGTGCCATCTTATCAAAATAGAGGTTATTTTATAACAATGAACTGCCCTAAGTTGGGGGCAGTCAGGAGACAGTGCAAAATTGTAGCCTCTTGTACCACTTGGTTTTCTTTAGTGAACTTTATTTTTCGTAAGGTTTTAGATTTACTGGAAAATGCAAAGAATTCCCATAGACCCTGCACCCAAAGTTTGCTGTTATTAGCATTTTACATCAGTGTGTTACATGTTACCATTAATGATACTGATAGTAATTGAAGTGTTCGGATCCCCTTGGTTTTTACCTCATTTCCTTGTCCGTTCCATGGCCTTCCCCAGGTGACTGCCCTGGGTTCCCATTGCAGTGGATGGGGTGTGGAGCGAGGGAGGGAGCAGAAGCGCGGATGTCTCAGATTTGGGATGTGAACTTGTGATCCCCTGTGATGGGGGTGCACTGGCCTCTGCCCATATAACCTGCACCTTTTGGTACACGTCACCCATCACTACTGGAATGACAGCTTGCTGGGCCCAAAGACGTTAAGCTGTCATCCGATATCACCGACATGGCCCCTGGTGGCTCTGCTCCCTCGATTCTTCTACTGATTAACTCAGGAAAGAAAAAAATCAACCTGTGACTAAGATACACTGAGGAGCCAGGCTGGTGTGGCTCAGTGGTTGAGTGTCGACCCAGGAACCAAGAGCCACTGGTTCAGTTTTGGGTCAGGGCACAGGCCAGGCTGCACCAGTAGGAGGTGTGCAGGAGGCAGCCAATTGATGATGACGTTCCTCTCTCATCGTTGTTTCTATCTCTCGATCCCTCTCCTTTCCTCTCACTCTAAAAAAAATCAATGAAAACACTTTTTTTAAAGAAAAAGGTATACTGATGAGCACAACAGAACCAGAGGAAGCGTGAAGGAGGTCAAAGGAGACTGGGTGAAATGAAGAGATTAGCCAAAGAACATATATGCATAACCCATAGATACAATAGTGAGGTGATGGCCAGGGGCGGGGGTGGGCGGGTTGGATGGAGGTGGGCAAGGGAGGGGGGGATGGGGGACATCTGTAATAGTGTCAACAATAAATGTTTTTTAAAGACAGAAGAGAACAAAGCACAGAAACCTCCAGCAAGCTTTTTTCCACTTTTATTGATGTATAATTGACAAATAAAATTGCCAGAGCTCTCTGAGCTTTCAAACTTAAAGGCAAGTGGGTGCCTTAAGGAGGCATCTGTGAGTTTCAGGTCATGTTCACGTGATAGCTCAATGGCATGATTGCTCTATCAACAGGCTCTGTGGGTAAAACCCAGGGAGCCCTCCAATTAAAATGAGGTACCTAGCCCCCACCCAATAAAAAACAAACAAAACAGGAAGTCGATGTTTAATAGTAGAAGTGTGGTTAATAAGGAATCTTCTGATTAATTCCTAATACCGCCCCAGACAGACGGGTTTTACACAAGCACCCGGCTCTGAGTCTGCCTTACAGTGATGTGGAAGATAAAGTATAAAACAGTCTCAGTGAACACATAACTCTCTTGAACAAAATAGAGCTGTCGAGAAGACCTGAAAGCAGGTACGTATTTTGTGAACCATAAATCATGAATCTCTTTATTTTCAAAAGTGCAGTTAGCTACAGTGTTTCATCAGGACAGAAGACAAGGTGGGGAGCACCGGGGGCCCCGTCGGGGTAACTCACCTGACAGTAGTTCAGTTCGGCAGGTGCACCAGGGTGGGTGGTGGCTGCTCTACCACGTCACCTTGCATATCCTTATGGGCAAGGTCACCGCCCTGCACAGCGTGGTACTCGTATTTCACTCTCCTTTCTCTGGCCAGTATTTATTTTAAGCTTCTGTCAAAAACTCATTCTTTTTGTCTCCCTGGTGGTGCTTTTCAAACAAAGCCTCCCTCAGTCTCACTGAGAAGTTTTGGAGAAATTGGACAAAGATAAAACAACATCTATCTATCTATCTATCTATCTATCTATCTATCATCTATCCATCCATCCATCCATCCATCCATCCATCTACAGACACACTTGAACCTTATACTAGTAAATGCGTATGTGTCTTCTCTAAGCTTGAAATAGAAGCCTTTTTTACACTCCCCACAACCCCACCTTCCTTTGTCACAGGCAGATCACTACCATTCTAATGACAACTCCAGAGTCCGCAGTAGATCAGCAAGGCGGGCAGAGACCTTCCTGTTTGAAATATGTTTTGTATATTTCAAGGGCCTCCCATCTGTCCATGATGAACAAGGCCTTCATGACTCTGGCTCATGGCTATAAAATGACAAATGGTGACATATCTTCCCATCATTCCTTCCCCCTAAGACATGGGGACAACCAAGGTCATGCAAGATGTAACCTGTCGTTGTTTCCTCTTACTCCCTTTCCTTTGCAGGATGCTGACATCACCTGTCATATGTGCTGTGCTTTCCTCTGATCTGCCCACCTTCCTGTTCCCAGGCAGCTTTTAGACTTGGTTACAGTCTCAATGTTGCACGCCTAAGGAGGCACAGCATCTGTTTCTCATGCCCACCATGGTTTGGGCTGATGGGCTGGGCTCTATATGTCTTCTTTCTCTTCCTGATAGAGAATGCATT
>NW_005871066.1:1900305-1932553 GCF_000147115.1 Myotis lucifugus
GGAAATGAATTCAAATTTAAACAGCCACAGATGGCTCATGGCTACATACTGAACAGTGCAGTTTTCAAAAGATGGACATTCAGCGTAGACATCTGCTACCAGAAAAAAAAAGCGAGGGGGAATCTCAAAGCCCCAAACTAAAGCCAACTAGAGATCATTTGATGTCATCTTACTCATTAGTATCCCGCTTGGCGAAGGGGACTTTGTCAAAGACAAGAGTAGCTGAGATACTACACTTTCTGCAAATGGGTCTTCCAGTCTGCAGTTCTACACCAGTAGGTCTTCTCATTCACCACCAATGGACGTGAACCCATCTGGAGAGCATTCAGGACCATTATGACAAAAACAGCGACTGACACAGAAGTAGCAGACATGTATCCACGTGGGCACCCGATTGCTGATGGTCAGGAAGGAGAAGTAGGTACAGGCTGCACTAGGATCACCTGGAATCAGTCTGGAGAGAGAACCTCCCACAAGGAGAGTGCACGGGGACCACCGACTGCTTCTGGGTCGCGGATGAGTGGCCTTTGTGCCCACGTGGTTCTGATTCGTGATGGAGCCCCTTTTCCTTGAAAAGTCGGAATTACCCTGTCAGTTTCCCTTGTTGCTGGGTCAGTAGTGAGTGAAATTGGAATGATGAATCTTCTCTCTAATTTTACAGGAAAAGAGGCCAGGACACATTTTGTTAAGTGCCTTCCTGGACCCTGAGCAAGGACTCGTGGTGGGAACCCAGCGAGGGGGGGAGCTGCGCTGCCCCTGCTCTTTCCCATGACCCAGGGACAGAGGGCAAAGGAGTTTGAGGCAAAACAAACCATTTTACCTCAGACTCTGGCATGTCATCATCTCTACCTCTTAGGCCTTGATGAATATGGTATCAGGGCCACCTGAGTGCCGTGTGAGTGTCCCTGCAAAGTCATCATATTTATTTAGATGTTTTTTGGGGTTAGACATTTATAGTGTTCCCCCGATATTCCCAGCACTCACCTGGCACCATACATAGTTATCACAATACTAGAGGCCTGGTGCACAAAATTTGTGCATGGGTAGGGTCCCTAGGGCCTCTAGTATTGTGATAACTATGTATGGTGCCAGGTGAGTGCTGGGAATATTGGGGGAACACTGTAAATTCTATAAGTGTCTAACCCCTGCTGTACACTTGAAACTAATTTTATTTATTTAGCAGTGAATGTTTCACTATGCCTCGCACAGAGCTTTCTCTAATCCTTTGAAGAAATAAAAAATGAATCTCAGAGTTTCCTGAATCTGGTAATATTAGAAGGAAAACATCTAAGTGAGGAGAAACTTGTCATACATTTTCATTTCCAGCATCTGTTGCTAAGAATTCAAAGGAAAGGTGATGATTAGAATATTCAGAAAAAGTACCAACATTAATGGGAAGAATTCCGGGAGACCAGAAAGTCCATCCCAAAATATCATGAGCGTCTTTTGGGTCACTGGTATGGACTTGCTAATTCATTATCTCCACAGGTTTCTATTAAACTAAGAGAAATTGCCCTGGCCAGTATAGTTCAGTAGTTAGAGCATTGGCCTGCACACTGAAGGGGCTCAGGTTCGATTCCCAGTCAAGGTCACATGCCTAGGCTTCGGGTTTGATCCCTGGCCCTGGTGTGGGTTTGTGCAGGAGGCAACCAGTCCATGTATCTCTCTTAGATCAATGTTTCCCTCTTTCTTTTTCTCTCCCTCTCCCTTCCCCTCTCTCCCTCCCTTCCATTCTCTCAAATAAATAAATAAATAAATGGGAAACATATCCTTGGGTGAGGATTAAAAAAAAGACAGAGAGAGAAAGAAGTTGCTCTGAGAAAGCAGGGCACCATCTGGGTAGAGTCTCAGGGCCATAGGCTTCATGCTCGCTTTCTTCTGCTTCCATTGAGATGGTCTCTGTGCAGTTCCCTGATTGAAAAGCATAGGACCTGGTTTCACTTATGTGTGGAGTCTAAAACACAAAATAAACGAACAAACAAAACAGAAACAGATTCATAAATACAGAGAATAGATCCATGGTTGCCAGGGGGGAGTGGGGATGGGGGGCTGGATGAAAAAGGGGAAGAGGTTGAGACTTAAGATTGGTGGTTACAGAAGAGTGACAAGATGTGAGGTCCAGCACAGGGAATCTAGTCAACAATCCTATAGAATCCTATAAAATAAAAGGCTGATATGCAAATTATCCCTTCGGGAGTTTGGCCGCTAGCTATGACATGCGCTGAGCACCAGGGGGCGGCACAGAATAAAGGAAGGCCCCAGCCAGCAGCCAGGGAAGGAAGGCCCTGATTGGCCCTGATTGCTGGCTAGGCCTAGGGACCCTACCCATGCACAAATTTTGTGCACTAGGCCTCTAGTATTGTGATAACTATGTATGGTGCCAGGTGAGTGGTGGGAATATCGGGGAAACACTGTAAATTCTATAAATGTCTAACCCCTGCTGTACACTTGAAACTAATATCATATTGAAGGTCAGCTATAATTGAGAATGTAAAATTAAAAAAAGGAAAGAAATCCCTTCTAGAATAAAAAAATAAGAAAGAAAGGCACAGGCCATAGAGGACAGTGGAGGAATATGTCTTTGGGGGATGTGGGGTGGGGGGCAGAGCTGATGGCCCGCCAAGCACTGTGCCTGTTGAATCGGGACCATCATCATCTGGAAACATGGTTATATGCTTGGTTACAGTCTCCACTCAGTTTCTTTCAAGCAGGCTAACTTTTCCATGATTCCCACAGTTCTTTTTTCCAACATGAATACTTTTAGGGTGTCAGCTGCCCACACTCACCATATCCTGAGCCATGGATGAATGCATCTGAGTGTGTGTTTTAGCATCATCCATTCGGTCCAAACATGGTGATCTCTTAAAGCAAAAGCAAATAAGCATACCAATAAAAACCCTTTGAACATGACCTGTCTAGTTTGTAAGAGTTTCTGTATTCTATATGAAAAATAGGGAGGCGTTTGGAACGCATTAGGGTTGGAGAGAGGGTGAGAAAAAGGGAGAAATGTGTGCAGATATAGGCGCGAAATGTTGCTCCCACTGACACCCTGTCATCTGTCTATTTTCATGTCCTTAGAAAGTGGCCCAACTTCGCCTTCTTCTGCGCCTAGGACTCAGGTTGGTGGGGTGCCAGGCAAATGACCCGTTTCTGTGGCTGCTGTCCAGCCTGTTATTCCCACTGACTGCTCCGCCTTCTCCCCGTGTTGGGTTTTCTCAAGGATGGAGTCGGCCTGGCTTGTCTTTGTCAGCAGGCCCTCTGCCGGGGCTGCCAACCTGTGTCCGGGCTGCTGGTGGCCTGGTTCCTGGCACCGCTTGCCACGTCCTCCCACAGGAAGCACCGTGTTTCCCAGGAGCAAGCAGCCCAATTACCTTTCAGTCTCCTTGGCCGTAGGGTTAGCAGACAGAGTTGGCCGGGACCGATGAAAGAATGGCTGATTTGATTTTTTGGCTGATTTGGGGAAGAAAATACAAACATAAATATCAACCTGGGGTAAAAACAAAAACGTTGAAGGTTGTGGGAAATAACAGAAAAACACGTGTAACTCTCCCACACGTTGCCTCGAACCGATTCCCTTGCGCACCCTCTTCACTGCAAACGTCCTTCTGGAAAAGCAGGGAAGGGCACGTTCTTCTCTTTCCCGTTGGAGAGCTGCCTTTTGATTTGCAGTGAGGTTAACTGGTGGATGCTGAAAATTCCACAAATAAATTCTCAGCCCTTCTTATATCTTCTTACCAGGAGCAGGCCTTCTACTCTGTAATAACGCGATTGGTGCTTCTCACCTTCTCACCAGCCAGGCCCTGACCCCTCACCCTTTACCACCTCCCTCCCTCCACCTGGCTCCCCATTTGCATCGGCTACTTTATTCTCCTGCGATTTCTGCAAACCCAGACTCTCCAGTGATCTCTGTTTCTCTCATCTTCTCGTCCACATTCAATTTGTTGAAAACCTGCTTCCACTATTTCCCCATCATGGAAGTCCAACCCCCCTGATTATATCACTTCTGGTTACTAGGTCCTTTCCCGAAGCTTCCCTCCAACTCCGGTATCATGTATCTATTTTATTTTTAGTTTTACTTTTAAAATATCTTTTTATTGATTTCAGAGGGAGGAAGGGAGAAGGGGAGAGAGAGAGAAACATCAAGATGAGAGAGAATCATTGATCGCCTGCCTCCTGCATGCTCCCTACTGGGGATCGAGCCTGTAACCCAGACATGTGCCCTGACCAGGAAGCGAACCATGACCTCCTGGTGCATGGGATGATGCTCAGCCACTGAGCCACACTAGCTGGGCTCTTGCATCTATTATAAAAAGAAGAAAGAATTTCACAGCCAAAAATGCTCATCTCTCTTTTGTGGACTTCCCTCTGGTATTTCATCACCCCTGAGCTCAGCTTCATTATCCCCATCCCTGACATTTGTATGAAACTGGAACATCTTTGCAGATATTTTTTTATACATCTTTTCCTTTGAGTCTCTCAGATGTGTGAGATTGTGAGAAAAGAAATAATTTGCCCAGGAAGCATGTGTCTCTTGTGTACCAGGGAGTGGACTGTTCCTTAAGCTTCCCAACAGTCTCATTTCTTCTGCCGAGTGTTGCGGTCAAAGTCGGCGTTACTGTTTGCACAGTTCCTTTATCTTCTGTTGTCTTTTTCGGCACTGCTGAGGATTCTGGACCACCCAACCACCCCTTCCTGCCCTGAGCAGAAATCGTGGCTCTTTCAGGGTCTTCTTTGTGTTTCCTTCCTGGCTTTTTAAGAATCCACTCTGATTATCTTGGCCTCCAACATCCTGTCCCCAATCCCTCCTCTGGGATAAACTGGCGATTATCTTATCAGATTCTGTATTCACATCAGAAACCTTCCATCAGAGATACTACCCGGCCTCATTTCTTCAGCTCTTCCCCATCCCGTTCCCTGTCCTGCAGCCCTGCCTCTGGGGAAGGGATGCTCAGGCCTTGACTGCAGGATGCTGACTTGCTCCAAAGCCAGGATCTCGTGGTGGGGAGGTTGGCTCCTAAGCACATGTTCTAGACATTGTTTTTGCTTCATTCTCGCCCAACACTCCTGAGAACAGAGCTTAGCTTCCACAGAGCACTTTTTCATCAAAATTCAAAGTGCTTTGAACACGATCCAGCCCTGCCGTGCGCCTGTGTGGTGAGTGGGTGGCGCGTATTTTTATCTCCTTCTATTTGAGTGAAGGCAGAATCCACTGCACCAGGAGCCCCGGAAAGCCGAGCGTGGTGGCCCGTGGGCTCGGCTCGGTTTCCTTTCCTGGCCGCCCTGGACCTCCCTCTGATGGAGCCACACACAGAAGCGACGCCTCTGCAGGCAGACTCACCTGCACACGCTCACATGGCTCCCAAGAGACGGTGCTTATGGCATTTGGAGACTGAGTAGACATGGGATTTGAAGTGGGCCCCACTGGGAAATTGTTCTGAAAGGAAAACACATTAGAACCAGGAATTCAAGGCGTCCACTTCTAATGCCAGTCCCTCTCGGAGCACAGACCCACCCTTGCCCTGAGCTGCCCATACCTGGCATGGTCCTCCTCGGTGGGCCTTCCTCACGGTCCTCATTCCGCTGCTCTCGGGGCACCCTGCACCCACTTCTCTGGGTTGCCACTCAGACCCTGTTCTGGAATGAGCGAGCGGCACTGCCTGCGATTCCTCCCTCTGGCAGGTCCCTGGCACCTTGTATGGCCTGGGAGGCCTTACAAGATTGCAGCCCTTTAATTGTCCTCTCGCCTGGCTCACATCCACTGCTTGGTCCCCGATGGCGCTGCAGACTCTCTTTCTCCTTGGCCAGGCCTGTGGGTTTTATTTTATTTAAAAAAAAATTTTTTTATTGATTTCAGAGAAGAAGGGAGAGAGAGAGAGAGAAACATCGATGATGAGAGAGAATCATTAATCAGCTGCCTCCTGCCCGCCCCCCACTGGGGATTGAGCCCACAACCCCAGCATGTGCCCCGACCAGTAATGGAACTGTGACCTCCTGATTCATAGGTCAATGCTCAACCACTGAGCCACGCCGGCCAGGCAGACCTTTGAGTTTTATAACCAAGAATGTCCAACCAGCCGTTTATCAATGGGGCTCAGGGAGACCAGCTTCAGGTGCCAGCCCCTCGGGGCACATTGCAGTGTCTCTCCTCCATCGAGCCCGCCCGCCCGCTCCCCATCGATGACCACAGAGCAACTGCAGCCCAGGACGGCCTCCCAGGAGTGATGTGAGCCTCAGCGGTCTCGGCCTCCAGAGGATCCATGCTGCTCAGGTGAAGGGCGCTTCACATGGGGTAGCTCGTTAGAAATGAACAAGGCCAGTTCTCATGCTGCCCCGAGCTTGCCTGCCCCTGCTCCCAGGGGTGTTTCTAAAGGTGCCAAGGAAGCCCCCAGAGCATGGATGGCGAAAAGGAAGGAGAGCGAGTTCTTTCGTAGGGGAGTGGATGGCAAGGCTGTCTCCTGAGACACCTTGAACATACAAAGGAAGCGGGTCCATGGGGTGCCCTCTCACGGGGTGCTCCTGCAGCGACTCCCCTGGGCCCAGAATTTGGTGCAGCCCAGACCCAGCCAAGCAAGTGTACCTTTAAATACAGGAGGGCAGGAGGGTGAGTTTCCCAGCTCGGAATGGGGATGAGTCCCGCACTCTCCTGCTTATCTTAGCCCGGGCGTTGCCATGCGCGGGACTGGCCTCCGCGGAGCCCTCTCCTGTGGCCACGGTGTGTTTGGTCAGTGGGGAGGGATGCCCAGTGATTAACTGGCAAGAGTATCTTGGTGCGGTATTTCCCTGTAAGGAGAGGAAGAATTTTTTCAAGTTGTGACTATAATAACATCGTTCCATCCGCCCGGGACCAGTTCAGCTTGCATTCCACACACATTTTGATTACACACAGACAGAGAAGGCCTCGTCCCGAGTCTCCAGGGCCTAAGAATTCCTAAGGGGAGACCCGAAAGCAGACAGAGAATTGGGAAATTGCCTGGTGTGAGATGGAGACATTAAAAGTGTCAGCCCACAGATGATGGAAATAAAGCTGTGGCGGTGGCAACACTGCAGGGGATCTTGGGAGGCCTGAGAAGGAGGATGAGATGAGGAAGGGTGTTTAAAGTGGAGGGAAAAGCATATGTTAAGGTCTAGAAGCCTGGGAAGCAGTTTAATTGATCTTTCAGTCATTCCATTTTGTTTTTGAAATTGTTTTCTCCCTCTGCCCCGATAAATGCATTCTGGAAGTTTTATGTTTAAAAAAATTGCTGAAATTGGCTCTCTGAGGAGCAGCAGGGTCCCCATTGTGGTGAGTTGATGAGTTTGGACTTTCTCTGAGGGGTGTTAAGCAGTGTGGCTTAATGATGTTCACAATGAGAAAGCATCCATACACCAGATGCACGCTCTTGTTATTGCTGTCTCTGTGTCTGTGGCTCTAGTTAGATGGAACGCGCTCCTCACGGAGGGCAGTGAGGAGAACCCGTCTTGAGGGTGGGAGACACGTTTGGAGCCTTCTGTCCTAATCCTCGAGAGCAGTGATGAGCACCTGAACCAAGACCAGTGGCCGTGGGAAGGAAAGGAGGAGAAGTATTTAGAATATTAAGGTGACTGAGAGAGAAGTCAAGCCCAACCTGGCAACTCTGTGGGTGAGATAGCCCGGATGGGCTCCCAGTCAGCCGGAGAGAGGTAGTGAGTTCAGCTGGGTCAGCTTGCATTTGAGGTGTCTAAGGGATACCCAGGCGAACGTGTCCAACGAGGAGTTGGTTGTCTGGAGCTCAGGGAAAGATCTGGGCTCAAATTAGAGATCTGGCAGCTATAAGCAGGTCGAGATGAGTTCTCCTCTGGAAAGAGTGGAGACAGGAGGAAAAAAAAGATGAGAACAGACTTGGGCAGGAAAATGAAAGAACCCAAAACAATAAGCAAGTCTATGAAGGAGACAAGAGAAGTGTGGGATTGGGAAGAACAGTGACCCAGGATCAGTGGGCTGCCATCATCCTTCCCTCTGAAATCCTAATGGCTGTCACACACACACACACCAGACACACACACACACACACACACGCTCGAGTGCGCGCCAGACAGAAAGTCTTTCTTACCAGGAAACATGGGGCCATGTTGGGACTCTTCTGGTGCCTTCTAGTGACTATATGAGATGCCCTCATCACTTGTAAGTGTGAGAGAATAGTGGTAATAACAGAAACACCCTCTGTGTTTAGAGAATTGGGTCTTTTTGTGAAATGAAACTTCCTAAATGCATCTGTGGGGGAAGAGGGAGAAAATGGTTTCAAAATACCAAGAACAGAATTGAATGACCATAATGTAAAATAACTGAGCAAAGAGTGGGTGGGCATGAAAGTGCCTGCTGGCATTAACTTCTGTTTCACAGGGAAGGAAGGCTGCGAATTTTCACCAGAATCTTCCTCCTGAGGTTAAAAGCACCTTATTTTTGGTTTCCTCCTTAGTTTTATTTCATGAAGATGTGTTTTTATCTAAAATGACCTCTTCTTGATGAGGGTTTAGGAAGAAAGAGGCCAAAATAACCTTTGCTGAATTGGGGTAGGGTAAATTCTAGAGGAAATGCATTGACTGGTTAACAACCTCCTGGAAACAGGATATTACAGAAACATCAGGGGTTAGTTGTCATTATATGTCATTGAAGCCAAGGGGGTGAGTCACAGACAGTATAAGAGCTCAGATAATGAAGGGTTAAAATATACCTTTATCCATGCATTTAAAACTGAATTCTTCACCAACACACATTTCTAAGGCAGAATCAACACAGGCTTCCAACCCAGTGGTCCAGGAACAAGAGACCAGTGTTTCGTTTGTTGGCATTCCATCAGCACCCACATGATGAAAAAAACAGTCTCACCAAAGCAGTCATAAGAGCTGAAACTTAATTTTATTAGTGTTCTCTGCTAGTGAAAGTCATTTTTATCAGATGCACTTCTAGGATTTCTGTATGTTCAAGGCAACAAGATACATTCTGGAGACACACCCTGGAATATGCCATGTTCTACTCAAACTTAATTTTTCAAAATGCCACCAAAGCACGGACAGGTGGGTTTTTGGTTTTTTTTTGAAGTTGTGTCTGTGACAGAGTTCGAATCCTAACATAGTCTTAAAAAAATGATAATCAGAGTACGTTGGATTGCTTTTGATGAATGGAAGTGATTCAGTTTGGCTACTTACAGCTGGTCCTCAAATAATGTCACTTCGATCAACATGTTTTTACTATAATATGGTTGAGATGTCACAGAAACTTGACTCTTGTTTACGTCAGTTAGCCTTTGGTGAAATTGGTTTCATTATACATTGCTTCGAGGAAGGTTGCAGAAGCTATCGACAATGATAAGTGAGGACTGACTGTATTGGTGAGAGATTGTAAAATACGAGATACCTGGGGTAGTCATGGATATGTGTGTGTTCAGTCAGGGTCAGGAGATCCCGGTGGCCTTATTTTGTGAGCTCTGTGCAAGTTCTGTTTTTTATATGTTTTTATTTATTTTTAGAGAGAGAGGAAGGGTGAGGGATAGAGAGAGAGAAACATCAATGAGAAGAGCATCATTGATCTGCTGCCTCCTGCACGCCCCCTACTGGGGATTGAGCCCAAAACCAGGGCATGTGCCTTGACCAGGAATCAAAACCATGATCTCTTGGTTCTTGGGTCCATGCTCAACCACTGAGCCACACCGGCTGGGTGGCAAGTTCTTAATCTCACAGCATAATGGCAAGACATGAGCAGCATCAGCTGTGTGGTTATAAAGCTGGTGGGGTTGCCCTGGCCAGTTTGTTCAGTGGATAGAGCATTGGCCTGCAGATTGAAGGGTCCCAGGTTCGATTCCAGTCAAGGGCACATGCCTGGGTTGCGGGCTCGATCCCCAGTGTGGGGCGTGCAGGAGGCAGTTGATCAATGATTCTCATCAATGATGTTTCTATTTCCCTCTCCTTCTTCCTTCCTCTCTGAAAACAATAAAATATATATATATATTTTTAAAAAGCTGGTGGGGCAAGAAGACCTCCAAGTGCACTGGTTATGCACATATTTGGTCAGAGCACAGCCTCTGCAGGCTGCTTGCCTCCCACACTGACATTGGCTCTGCCGCTCTCTGGCTGTGTGACCTCAGACAAGTCACTGAGCCTCTCTGTGCCTCGGTTTCCTCATCTGTGAACTGGAGGTGAGAATCAAACCTGTCTCATATTTAATTGCCAAATGACAATTAAATCATTTAGTTGTAAAGCACTGAGTACATTTCTATGGGAATATATGTCTGCCACAGAGCTGTCTGACCAACTGTGAGAATTGCATATCCCAAAATTACCTTCGTTAGCAAGATCAAGTCTTCATTAAAATAGTGGGTCAGACAAGTAAGAAATGGAATTAAATTTATTCTTAAATCACAGTCCATAGACATTCTAGGAAGTACTAACTTTCTGCTTTAAAATCCTCCATGGAGGGAAATGACTATCTGGCCAGCGGCAGGAAAACGGGGACTCGGACCAGACCTGGGCTCTGCCTCCAGTGAGCGCTGGCAGCCCAGCTCCGTCTGTCTGTCCGTCCGTCCGTCCGTCCTCTGTGCCTCAGTGCTGCCATCTGTGAAGTGGGGACGATAACAGCTGCACCCGCCTCCCTCGGGGAGTGCCTGGTTCAGGTCATTGCAGTAAAGTCAACCCCTCCCCTTTCTAGGCTGCTCGCCTGCCAATTGGCTGAAGCAGATTTGCCAAGTGTCTAGTTTTTCAGATTACGTGCTTTTCCAGTTTCCCAGCCCGCTGTCCCTGGTTTGACATTTAATGACTTGTTATGTTTCTTCTCATTTTGGCAAACTCCAACCAGTGCCTGTGGGCAGCTAGGCCAGTGATGGCGAACCTTTTGAGCTCGGTGTGTCAGCATTTTGAAACCCTAACTTAACTCTGGCGCCATGTCACATACAGAATTTTTTTTATATTTGCAACCATAGTAAAACAAAGACTTATATTTTTGATATTTATTTTATATATTTAAATGCCATTTAGCAAAAAAAAATCAACCAAAAAAATGAGTTCGCGTGTCACCTCTGACAAGCGTGTCATAGGTTCGCCATCACTGAGCTAGGCCTCTTCCTGGGTCCTTGTGTCCAGGCCTGAGGACCTGCTCTGGGGCCTGGAGCTCTGCTCTGACAGGACCTGCCCACGTGGTCTGAAGCGGGGAGCAGGCTCCTTATCAGCTGTCCTGGGTAAGAGGACTGAACAGACTACAGCTCGGCAGGCCGAGGATTAGGGACTTAACTCCCTTCTTGTTCGCCGATAGAGATCGCCATCTTCTCAAATCCCACATTGGCAAAGGCACGCTTGTCAGTGGATTATTCCCTTAATCTCTCCTTATCTCCCTTAATGTCACTGCCCTCGGTGCACACTCGGCCAGCCCTGTGCTGCCGTCCGTGAGGCCATCTGTTCCTTGTCACAGAGTCCAAGCAGGGCCCTGCTCCACGCAGGGGTGCGGTCACGGAGGCGGGAGAGGGATGGCGAAGACTGTGTGGTACCAAAGTTGGGGGGCACCCCTTATCCTGTTCCGTAAGCATGCGCGAAGCGGGCACCGTGGAGACCACGGAGAAGAGAAATTGGAGGCACCATGCGCTGGAAGGCAGTGCAGGCTGTGCTGCGGGCAGCCTGGGAGAACCATGACGAATGCAGAAATTACTACATGGAAGTCCCTGGGTTTTGTAGGCTCATAGTCAGGAGGGGAGCCCCGCCAGGTGGAGAAAGTCAAGGTCTGTGGGTGCGCAGAGGGAGAGGCAGGTGGGCGAGGCTGGAGGGAAGCGTCTTGAAGAAAGGGCTGGGCTTTGGGGGATGTCTCCCTGGGTTGTATGAAGGGGGACCCAGCAGCTTACCATGTGCAAATGCAAGCAGGGCGGTTTCCTTGGTAACAAGGGGAAGCTGGGATTGACTTCAGGGTTCCGTCTTGTCAGAGGTCAGTTAGAAGGAGAGCAGGAGGGTCGGACAAGAGGGTGGAATGTCTTGCTGAAGTATTTGCGTTTTATCCTAACAGCCCCTGGCAGTCACTGAGTTTTTAAGGGGAGTCATTGACTGAGCGTTGAAGACAAAAAAGAATGTGATGAGCAAGCTTTGGCATGTCCTCTTTGCTTAATTTTGCATTTTTCAGATTCAAGATCACTTATTTTTAGCCCCTTTCACCAGCTCCACAGCCCTGGCTCAGGCTCTGTGCCCCGGACCAAGGTGTAATCATGGTCATGGGATGGTGTGCCCGTTCTTGCTGGGTCTTCAACGAAGCACATCCCCGTTGCTCCTTAGTCTGCCTCCAGGCCAGCATTACCCCCGGGTGCTGTCTGCACGCAGTTGGACAGGCAGTTATTTATATCGTGCTACATGTGCTGTGTGACAGCCTCTTAATGTGCCACTTCTCAGAATAATTTTCCCTACAAGGGAGTTTCAACAAGGGCGAACAGAAACTGCTTCTGGAATATGCTCTCCTCTGCTCTGCCTCGCTTGACTGTTCTCAGACCCAACCAGAATGTTCCTCTTTCCGCATCTTCCACTCCACCCTCCCATTGCTCCAGCCGCGCCACCCCAAAAGATAGGAGGGCTCTATTTAGCAAGGTCGGGGGGCTCCCTTCCTGCTTTTGCATTGCTAACTCACACCTCAAGTTTGATACTCCTTTCCAAAGACTTCACTTTTTCCTTGCTGTTCTTCCGTTCTCTTTGGGCTAAGAAAGAGCCTTGTTGTAGGCCTGTAAGTGGATCCAGGAACAATTATTTTGCCAACTGACAAGGTTCCAAGGTTCCAGGCTCCATTTTCCTGCACATTTTGGTAGTTTCCGCCAGAGGACAAAGGAAAGAGCAAAAACAGGGCGAATCAGCAAGACCATTTTTCAATTCTAAGCAAACTCCCAGGGGTCACGGAGCTCGCACTTATCAGCAATCCTAATTTACTGGAATTTCTGCAAATTCTGTCTTTTGGTTAAGCATCTCACAAGATGATTATGGGAATGCTGTTATGTAATTTTCCAGGGGATCTGGGGACCTTCACGAAGGGAGGTGAAAGTAAATAAGATTTTACTGCAATCTAGACCTTATATTATAATTCAAGATTGGAAGGGGGGTGATGTATACACCACATTTGTATTCTACATAACATTTTATGACCACATTTATCGAGTGCTTATTATATGCCAAATGCTTTGCTAAGCGTTTTATGGAAATCTTCTCACTATGTCTTTACTCAGTTCTGCAAGCTATAAGTTACTGTTATTGTCATCATAATAAGAGAGGCTTTGAGACATTACAGGACTTGGCTGGGATCACACAGTTAAGGCGCCTAGGAAAAAATCCAGCCCCAGTCCTAACTCCAGAACTGACACTCCTAACCACTTAGCACTAAGGTTTTTATCTGGCTCACCACTCCTCCTTAATATGCCCAAGTACCAAGTACATGGGTTCCAGAATAATAAGAATCTTTAAGTTACTTGAATTTTAATTCCATTAAAAGAGACAAATGTAGAGTAAGAACGTAGATGAGAAGTCTTTATCCTGCTCCTATTTAAACCCCGTTAATGGCTTCCCATTGTAGGTGGAATAAAGTCCATATCCCCTAGTGTGGTCTACAAAGAATTAGCTGATCTGATGCCAGCCTACTTCTTCTGCCTCATCTTTTACTCATCTCTCCCTGCTCAGGAGCTGAAGGTCATATAGATAAGGATTGGCAGAACCAGGATCCAAACTCAGGCAACCTGGCTCCAAAGCCATGCTCTTAACCACCTTGCAGTTGGATGGATGGACAAACAGGTGGACATGCACACACTTGGATGGATGGAAGGGAAGAGGAAGGAAGGGAGGGAGAAAGCTCATTTAAAAGAAGCGTGTGATTCTTCTTAGAGTTCACACAACCCATCACATTAGCAGCTGTAGACTCATCAGCGAGGTCAGGATCCCCATCCACTAAAGAAAGTGCATACATGTGCTCTTATCCATCCAGCAGGTGAAATGAAACTCTAGCCCAGGTGTAGAGAGGGCCCCTGACCAACTCTAGGAGCTGATTCCAGTTAGCTCAGGATGCCAGCCTAGACAGGTGGGATGCTTTTCTGTCCAGTCACCTGGGCTGCATACCATGCCAGTCCCTGGCCCCAGAGGCGATGGGCAGGGCGGACCAGTGCTGCTTCTAAGAAGCCCACCTGAATCACCTGAAATGACTTTGACCTGTCTGACAAGCCATTGTCCCTTCTTACTCATCAGGAAAGCCATATTCTACTTTTTAAGGTAACTCTTTTTATTTAAGATTCATGGACACCTTCTAAGTGTAAGTTGTTGAGGAGAGACATGGATAAGTAAGAGACAATTGTGCCATAAAAGAGCTTATCCCCGGAGGACGAGAGGAGTGCAAAAACCAAGCACAATACCAGAAAGATTAAATAAGTGCTAAGTGGAGTACAAGAACAGTGGTCATTGATTCTGTCTGGGAACAATGATATAGGATTCAATGAGTAAAGTTGCCTTTTAATGTAAGTGTGACTTGAATGCATCTAAGTGTTCCAATCCTAAGAATACAACACAGCTCAGTGAATTTTCCATCCAACGACTATTCATTTAGTTACCACCCAGATCAAGATAGAGAATGTTACACAACTGTCAGGGACTCTCCCCGCCAATTTCTTCCATGAATTTTGCCTGTTTTGAACTTTAGATCCATAGCATTATATAGTATGGTCTCCTTTGTATGGACTCCTTTCGTTCAGCATGTTTTCAATCCGTTCACATTATTGTGTATAGTATAGTTTTTCAAATCATTTATTTATAATAAGCGTGCTTCTGTATGAATAAACTGAGATTTACTTATCTAATAACTCTTGCATGGACAGTTTGGTTGCTTTGAGTTTGGGGCTCTAACAAGATAGTGCTGCTGCGAACATGCTCATACATTTCTCATGCAGCGCGTACTGTATGTATGCATCTCTGTTGGTTTCTATCTTTGGGTAGAATTGCTGTGTCATAGGGTATGACTGTTTTAGCTTAAATAAATGCTACCAACCTGCTTTTCAAAGCGGGTAAACTATTTACACACCCATCAACAGTGTATGAGAATGTTGTTTGTTCCACATTCTTACCAACGTTTAGAATGTGTCATGCTTTTACTGTAGCCATTCTGGTGGGTGTTTGAATTGTTGTTTAAATTTCTATTTCCCTAGTGACTGAAAAAGCCGAGCGCTTTTTTATGTGTTTATTGGCCACTTAGATATTCTATTTGGGGAAATGCCTCTTCACATGGTGGCCATTTCTCTGTTGGGTTGTGTCCTGTTCTTACTGAGTTATAAGGGTATTTTATTTATAGATCGCCATTGTCAGCTCACTATCAGGTAATGTTGCCACTGTTTCTCCGACTCTGGGGTTGCCATCCTTATCGTATCTTTTAATGAAGATCTAATATAATTCGATGAGCACTTTTCCTTAGGGGTAATGATTGTTCTGCCCTGTTTAAGAAACCTTTGCCCAGCTGGATGTCATGGGTAGATTCTCCTGTTATATGGAAGCTTCTTGGTTCTTTCACACTGAGATCTAGAAGCCACCTGGAGTTGATTTTTGTAAGTGGTGTGAGGCAGGGACTCCTAGCTCATATTTTCCAATGCATATATAGTTGGCCCTGCATAAGTTATTGAAACCTCTTCCACCACTGTGTTACCTTTGTCATAAACCTGGTGACTGGATATACAGATCTGCCTCTAGACTTCCTGTTCTAGTCCATTGTTCTGCTTTTCCATCCGGGGACCAATAGCAAGATGTCTTCATTACTGGAGTTGCATACTGTCTTCTATCCAGAAGTGTAATTCCTCCAGGTTTATCATTTAAGCTAAGTAAATAATTATTATTTTGCTAGTAAAACTGGTAACCACTAGCACTTATGGGTGCTTATTTTATCTCAGTGAATATATGAACCATGTATGGCAGCGGTTCTCAACCTGTGGGTCGCGACCCCTTTGGGGGTCGAACGACCCTTCCACAGGGGTCGCCTAAGACCATCGGAAAACACATATATAATTACATATTGTTTTTGTGATTAATCACTATGCTTTCATTATGTTCCATTTGTAACAATGAAAATACATCCTGCATATCAGATATTTACATTACGATTCATAACAGTAGCAAAATTACAGTTATGAAGTAGCAACGAAAATAATTTTATGGTTGGGGGTCACCACAACATGAGGAACTGTATTAAATGGTCGCGGCATTAAGGTTGAGAACCACTGATGTATGGCTTTACATTTAATCCCAGCAGCAATCTGATGAGCTGGGAGACATTGTCTTTTTCTATTTTTTTTAAAGAGGACATTGAGGTCCAGAGGAAGTATAATGTGATCAAGGTCACATTGCTATTAAATAGTGACACCAAGATTTGCGCCCAGGCCAGCCTGCTCCAGAACCCCTGCTCTCTCACCACATACGCCGCACGCCTGGAACGTGGCCGCGGGTCATTCTCACGGAATTGTCTCTCTTCCGGTGCTGGAGTCTGATTTTCAGCCCTCACACCAGTCAGGTGTTTTGTGTGTTTTTTTAATTTTTAAAAATCATTTTTTAAAAATCCTCATTGTTGAAAGTATTACAGTCAGTATTTTCTTTACCTCTCTCAGTGTCCTTCTAAAAATGCCCATGGGAAGGCGAACAAAGAAGCCCTGGATTAGCTGCTGTGTGTCTTTTCAATGTCAATTTCCTACTATTTTTAGGCCTGATAGAGGATAGAAAGGAATATGCAGTTCTATTAAACCAGGCTTCCGGGCTGGGCAGAGCTGAGCGGGTGTCTCGCCTCTGATCCCCGGCCCTGAAGTAGCAGGGGTGGGAGCGTCTGTATTGGTGGACTCGCAGCAGTGGGGGGACCTCAAGTTCGTTGCCCTCACTCTCCTCTTTCCACCTCTCCCACCTACCGAAGGTCTGAACTTTTCACATCTTCCCACTCAGTACCCAGCCTTCAAAACCAAGCCATTAAAGAATACTGTGTCCAAAAATAGAAAGCGCCAAGGTCACGGGGAAGATTTTCTGCAAAGGTGTAAGGTACACACTCACATTTGCATCTGATAACTCATCCATGCACTGTTCAGACTGACCCCAGAGCCACAAGCAGCGCTAACTGGAGTTTCCATGCTGCAGATAACTAACCAGTTTTTAGTCACTCCAGCAGTTCTCACGTATGGACTGCTTTCGTGGGCATGTAATGGATCCCCTTCTAACTGTAACTCAGAATGTTAAATCAAAATGCCCTTTATGTCTGGCACATTCAGTAAAAACATCAGAATTTGCTCGTGCCCCCCACACCTGCGGACCTCCAGGCACTGGTCAATGGGCTCCCAGTGTCTTGAGCTTAACGGGGGTCATGGAACACAAGGAAGAGAGCTTTTCAGCATCGGAAACATTGCCTTTGTCTTAGGAAATTCCCATGGAAAAGCAGAAATTATATGCATTCGCCTGTCATCTTGTCATTCTATCTTTACTCAACAGTAATGGTCTGCATTAGGTGATATTAATAGTTCAGGAGGTTATAAAAGCAACTAACAATTTTCTGATGAAAGGAAGAGTAAATACTTGGTCATCAAACATCTTCTAAGCCTACCCAATGCTTCTTTGATGCCTTAACACCCGGATTGAAATGTGGAGCCATCCTGTCATTCAGGGAGATGCTAATTTAGGAAATAAAGTTGAGGGCGGGTGCAGCCCCCGAGCCCTGTGATTATTGATGGGCACCTGGGAGCTGAAAGTTCATTATCTGGTGAGTGAACATGTGTGTGTGTCTGTGTGTGTGTCTGTGTATGTGTGTGTGTATGAGTGTGTGAGTGTGTGTGTGAGTGACTGTGCATGTGTGTAGTATTAGAATTTTTAAAGTGGCAGGAACTTTACTAGTCCATCTTACAGGTAAGAACCCTGGGACCCAGGGAGCTGAGGTGACCTTCACAAGGTCACAGGCAGCACCGGAACCTGTTCTCTGTATTCCGTGCAGCAGACATTGTTCTCTGAGGCACTAGCAAGGATGTCTAGCTCAGCTCACATCATCCAATGGAAACAGGAAGAAACCTACTTTGAAAGGCAATGTGCCACCTGAGAGCGCAGCCTTCTTACTTTTATTGTTAAAACATAGGTGCATGGATTGTAACTGCCTGCAACACTGGCCTATTTATAAACGAGTTGGGTGTCAGTAAAATAATAAGAACCCTTTTTACTGTCAGCTCTGAGGACACCTAAATATTCCACACTTAAAAGACCATTCAGTTGATTTTTACAAAGTAGAATCTCATTGTGTTAAAAATAGTGTGCTTAACAACCATTTTGTTTTTTAAAAGGTGTTACTATTTTTGTCTCATTGAAAATTTCCCTCTGGATTTTATTTGTAAAATCATTGCACACTACTTCAACATTTTTTCCTCAATAGGTGTTTTTATTTTTCTAAAGCGCCTGTAAGCCCCGCCTCCCTGTTTTTCTTTGCTTGTTCAAACCTCTGCCTTAAGGACCTTCTTCTCGGGACTGAGGCCGTCCCCTTAGGCTGAGGCCTGTTCACGTTTCCCAGTGGCGAGGCCTGGGCCAGGGGCCCTGGACTGGGTGAGCATCGCGATCCTGTTGGCTCACAACTGCGGTGAGCCTGCCTCTTGCAGTCACTGTTCCTGCCTAAGCAAGAGCTGTGGGGGGAGCGGTTAATCTTCAAGCAGCCATCACAAGGAGCTGCCCTGAGCTCTTCACGTCAGCCGAGGCAGGAAGCCTGCTGCCGGGCCAGCTACACTGGGTTACAAACGCTCATTTGGGGCCTCCTGAACGAAGCTCCTGACAGAAGGTTTAACTTCTTCAGGATTGTACAGTGAAGATAAGCACAAGGCCGACCTCCCGGGGTGTGCGGAGAATAACGCTTGCAGAGCCCTTGGTCTGTGACGTGACCCAACAAATAGGCCCTATTATTAGCGTGTTGCCTCCCTCTCTCTTCACCCAAGCGGAGCAGGGCTTGGTGGTCTCAAGTGTGCCTGGCTATTTCAGCTCTAGCAATCCCATAAAAACCTTAACTAGGGCATAAAGCACACACATAATCACACTGGGCCGGGAAGAGCGAGTGTGATAATGTGATTAATGATGAGTTTTTGGATGGCAGTGGTGCTTTAAAGTGCTTCTGTGGACTGGTAAATTTCATTGCTTCAGTGCTTATGAAAGTGAGACTGGCAGCTCATTGCCCAGGGCAGCAAACACAATCCGCCCGTGTTTAGTTCCAGGTTCCTTAAGCAGCTTTGTCTCAGGTCTGACCTTCACTCTTGCTGTCCCTCTGCTGGTCACTCAGGCTGGGGATGGGGTGACTTACATGTTCTTGCCTGTAATTTCTGAGATGTGAACAGGCTCGGCTAGGAATTGGGGGAAAGCAAAGAACAATCAGTGTTCCTGGAAAGGATACATGGGCAGAGCATCCATTATCACCCACCACCTATCTCCATATTTGCATCAACTTTTATCCATTCCAAGCACTTTTCCAAGAATCTCGTCATGTGATCCTCTCGGAGGCCTTTGGAAAAGCCGGAGGAGATTCACTTCCACTTTTTTTGTTAGGAAAACCAAGGCTCGCCCTGGCTGATGTGGCTCAGTTGATTGTCATCCTGTGCACCGAAAGGTTGCCGGTTCAATTCCCAGTCAGGGCACACACCCAGGTTCTATCCTTGGTCAGGGTGTGTGTGGGAGGCAACCACTTGCTGTTTCTCTCTCATATCGATGTTCCTCTCTCTCTATCTCCCTTCCTCTCTCTTTAAAACAATCAATGAAAACATTAAAAAAAAAAAAAAGAATCAAGGCTCAGAGAGATGAAATGACGTGCTCCTGCTTGGCAGGCCCTGGACTTGAACCGTCTTCAGCCCCAGACCCTAACCCTTTCCACGTGGCTCACGCTGCTGCTAGTCCATGCCCTTACCTCGTCTAGAAGAAAACCGCTTCCACCTGTCTTCACATGGGGTTCCACCCTCCACAGGGGTGAGCTGTACAAACACTGGACACTGTTGCTTTAAATTGTTCAGAGGTTGGGAATTCACTGTATTTGTAAAGGATGGCGACAGAAGAAGTCAGTGTATAAGAGCTTGTGGTCCTGCCAGAGCAGAGTGTGTCCCTTTAGGTCTGGTCAGGGATCCTTCACCTGCATGAGAGGATTCTAAGTGAACTTGAGGTTCAACCAAGTGGCTGTAGCAGGGCTCCCCCCAAGTGCAGAAGTCTCTGCTGTAACCCACCCGCCCTCCTCTCCTGGGCTTCTGGGGCTTGAAATTCTACCATTTAGAGCAGTGGTTCTCAACCTTGGCTGCACATTAGAATCACCTGGGAATCTTTTTAAAATCCTGATTTCTGGACCTCATCCTCCGGAAATTGTTTCTTTGCTACTAATGTTGTGGCCCCACCCCATAACAAAGAAACAGAATTTCCGGAGGATGAGGCCCAGAAATCAGGATTTTAAAAAGATTCCCAGGTGATTCTAATGTGCAGCCAAGGTTGAGAACCACTGATTTAGAGCCTTGAAGACTGATTGGTCTTTAAGAGGTTCCAATTAGCATAAGAATTCTTTTACTATACTTAACAGCTTATATTAAAAAAAAAAGTAGGGTTCTGTGTTGGGGGTCACAAAGACAAGTTCCTTGGGCTCTAGTATCGTTGTCCATAGACATGAGCGGTAAGAGGCCTGGTACAATCAAATGCGATGCGTGGGCAACGGCTATGAGAGTGTAACCTGGACAGACAGCTGAGAAGAAGGTTGGGGCTGGGGCTGGGTCAGGGAAGAAGAAGAGGTAGCTGCACCTGGAGCTCAGAGTATGGAGTCTGACCCCAGGAAGCTTGACAGTAGGGGCTCACAGGCAGGTTGACTGGCCTCATGTTTTGGTCCAGGATCTGACCAGTTGTGACCTTGAAAGCCACTTGGATTGCTTTAACCTCCAGCCACCTGTGTCTGGGAATGTAAAGCAAGTGGTTAATGGCACCAGATGGTTAATGATCTCAAATGTCCCCTACCCACTGCCTAAAGGGGGAAAAAGCCCCCTGGAGAAATAATCAAGGAAACTGCTTTCCAAGTTGCAATTAATTGTGTATGCAGGGAAGCTCATCCTCCGCCAGTGGTTCCGTAGAGAAAGGAGAAATTAAGGGAGGAGGAGGAGCTGAGATGGAGAGGGAGGTCTGCACAGTCTCCATAAGGTTATTGAAGGCAGATACAGAGCTCATACTCAACACCAGAGATCCGGGCCGGGAGCAGCCCTAAGGCTCATGTCATGCTGTGGCTTAGGACCTGACTTCTGTCAAAAATTGTGCCTACGGGTAGGTCTGACAGTCCGACCTTGAACTTCGAAGTTGCACAGGATCTATTCTTAGGTTGCTTTTCAGCATTCCTTTTACCCGCTATGGCTTGAGCCAGCTATGCCTCCCGTCATCTCTCCTTGGAGCACCCCCACATGGCTGTCCCATCATTTCCCTCCTCTCCCTTCTCTCTCCTCCAGCCAGTGAGACCTGCAACGACTTCCACCCGATGTTCTTCACCCACGACAGATCCTTCGAGGAGTTCTTCTGCATCTGCATCCAGCTCCTGAACAAGACCTGGAAGGAGATGAGGGCGACTTCCGAAGACTTCAACAAGGTAAGGGGGACCGGAAGCAGAGGCAGCACCTCGTCCCCCAAAGAGCCGCACTTTGCAGGGCCCCTGGGCCATGTGTGGAAGGCAGTGGGCCGGTTGGGAGAATGGGGACGACTGGATTTCAGGTCGCTTTGAGAAAGGAGGAAGGAAGACATGAGGCTCTTGGTGATGCTGTCCTCTCTGGGGACGAGCTTCGAGCAGCTGTGTTCCTTTGGGCTTACTAAGCTGAAGCCAGCAGCAGAGGTGCTTTTGTGAAAAATAATGTTGAGATGATCTTACGTCTCTTCCATGACATGACTCTGGAATGCCTTGTTATTGCGGGTCTATTGGGAAAACGCCTCCCTACCACCTGTGCAGGTGGCGGACCTGGAGATGATGAGGTCAGGAAGGCTGCTTGGTCCAGGGCACTGGGTTTCATTGTGGATTGTGGATGTGTTGAGACAATTTGCCCTTGACTGTTAAATTGCAAGATCTCTTTCAGAGAGTTGCGTAAGTCTATATGGAACATCTTTTGGTTTAGAGAGAGCATTTGGTTCACTGAATGGAGGAGTCCTGTTTCTTTCTGTTGGGTGGAGAGAAGAGTGTTGAACAACTTAGAGGAACAGAAGCATTGTGTGTACTTTTCAAGATAAACAAAATCTTTATCCTGAGATAAAGGCCTTATAACAATGATAACATGGCTCATAAATGATGTTGGGTGCAGGTGTATTTCAGCCTTGAATTATTCTAATTTGCTACTGTGTCATCATAGCCCATGTCTACTCACTTGGTCCTGGGGCATAACTCTCTCTAAAAGTAAGGGTCTGATCTCATCAGCATCCTGGGGCCTCGTGGGCTTGTGCTTGGGGCACAACCTAAGGTCTGCATTGTAGCTCCCCTTGATCTCTTGTTGGCCTCTGCCTCCCCATCATCTCCTCTCTTCCACCACAGTTCTGGTTTGTGGCATCTGGAACTGATGTAGGTTGAAAAGAAAAAGAAAGAAACCGGGAAAAGGAAAAAGACACCCTTCCCTAAGCCGCAGTCAGGCTCCAGCCTGTCTCATCAGCACAGTGATCTTACCTTCGGCTACAGCAGACGCCTGCGGTCCATCTCAGTCATCCCGGGCCATTGGTTTAGTTCACTGACAGGGGCCCCAGTGGCGCCCCTCTGTGGCGAGCACTGATCTGGAAGCTGCAGCTTAGAGCCGCCAGGGTGTGAGCAGCTGTGCCCACAGACAGGCACATCAGGAAGGGACGTGGAGGGAAGCCCAGGATTTCCTTTGTGATTATAACTGCAGCCTCCCAAGCGTACCTCACTTGATCATGAGAGATTTTGCAATTCAGGCGCAAATCATCCCTGGGAGGGAGGGAGGGAGAGGCAAGGTGGTCTGACAGTAAGTTCAATCAAGCCAAAGAAATAAGGAGAGTTAAAGCAACGGTCTTTGAAATTGCTGGGGCCACTTCGCCCTGGATCAGTTCAACTCTTCATGTACTGCGGTGCTGCTGGAAACCATCCGGTCTTTAGCTCTTCTGTGCCAGGACCACCCTCTCCCCCAGGAGAAGGGGATGTCAGCACTGCCATGTTCCAGCACCACGGGTCCATCTGCCTTCTGAGATTCCCTGGAATTACAGAAGTCTGCATTTTTGTAAGTGATAACAATACAAACCTTATTGTTGCTGATCTATGCACAGATAAGGTGTACGGAAAACATTACCAAATTCCTGCAGAGGAATGGCGCAAGGCGTTGAGCTCTTGACACCTAACTCCTATAGAACTTGAGGTTTTTGACAGGAATGCACTGTTAGCAAAGGAAACCGAGGCATCGGTCTGGAAGAGGTGAGAGGCTGGACCAGGGAGCCGAGCAGGGCTCCCGGGTCCGTGTGGTTCCCTGGGTCCGTGTGCTCCGGTTGGTGGCAGTGACATCCTGCTGCTCAGGGTAAGGCGACAGCAAACCCTGCCGTCGCTCCGACACTTCTTTCAGGATTCACACATGACCAGAGGCTTCTTTCAGCAGCTGCAGGGCCAGGTTTCAGGTACAGTTTCTTACTGTGGCCCTGCGCCACCGGCCTGGTCAGAAGTGATCGAATGTAGGAACACATGTGGGCTTGGAGTTACTGGTTCGATGGAATGTTTTTCTTGTTTCCTAAGATTGTCCAAATCTGAGCTGAGAAATATCGGGAAGAAGCTCAAGGTTAGACAGCATTCCTTTTGAATTTTCCCGGGCAGCGTCTCAGGCTCTGGCCACTTTGTCAGGAAGCATGGATGGCAGCTTTCAGCGTCCACCTGAAACCTGGGGCTGCCTTCTTTAGCGCATGTCTGGAGAAGCAGCAGCCCTCAATCCAAAGTTTAATTTTCCCAACAAACAAGACGAGATCCCAGCAGATGCAGGAATCTCTTCGACAGCCCCCCTGGAAGGGGACAGGAGTTTGTAGGTTTCAAGCGCTTGGTAGTCGGTGCTACAGCGAGAAGTGGGGTGTGGAGAAGCAGCTGTCTTTCTGTCCTAGGACTTGGGAAGCACCAGGTGGGATTTTTTAAAAATTTATATAAGAGAAGTAGAATTAGAGAGGGATTCAAGTATTTATGCTTTGAAAGTCCTTTCTTTCAATTCTCAGTAGAGCGTTCTCTGCAGAATAATCCATTGATTCGGGCCATTGGGTTTGTATTCTACGTTTTTTGCCTTTTGTTTCTGATATTTGAGAGCACACATTAGTCACTGTTCTGGGCATCAGAGAGGAGCTGAACTGCAGCTGGACCCCTGGCGCACACATGGCCCCGTAATCCTGGATGGAGGCCCTGGTTTTTGAGCAGGGCAGGAGGGGCATGCAGCGACGTGGGTATTTTAGGTACAGGAATCTCACTGGCAGAGTCTGTCCCTGACTCTGCTCCCTTTAAAAAGTCTAACAAGAGTCTACACGTCAAACTCTATATCTGTGCGTAGCAGTTTCTCAATCTTGCCTGGGCATTGGAACCACCAGGGAAGGGGGAGGTGAAAGCCTGGTAGCCCAGTGCCCACTCACTCCACATACCAGTTACATCTCTGGGTGGGGCCAAAACGATCATTGAAGATTGTTGTAAAGGTAGATTTGGTCACTAAAGGTGCATTGTGTCCGTAGGGTCACCATCAGTTGATACACATAACATGTTACCACCAACTGGTAGGGATTGCGGGCATTGATGAAGTAAGATGCTCATGGGTCTGCAAGGCCCATGTAAAAATCCTGGCTCTGCTACTCAGGAGTCTGCCTACAATAAAAAGTCGAATATGAATGTGAAGATAGATAGATAGATAGATAGATAGATAGATAGATAGATAGATAGATAGTGGATCCCAGTCTCCCACCGCCCTCTTTTATGGTGGCATGGTAGTAAGTTGAAGTAATAAGTGTAAAAATTCTTTGAGGAAGTAAAATGCATTTATAAAGTTACTTTTGTATGTGATAAGATCGATTCTGTCTGAAAAAGGAGTAAATTGCTCTTTCTTTTTCTTCAACACTTGTTTATTGAGTTTATTGGGGTGGCATTGGTTAATAGGTTGTGTAGGTTTCAGGAGTATGAATCTGTAACAGCCATCTGTATACAGTATTGTGTGTTCACCTCCCCAAGTCAAGTCTCCTGGCATTTACCCCCCCTTTACCCTCTCCCACCTGCCCCACCCCCTTTCCCTCTGGTCATCATATACTGTTGTCTGTGTCTGTGAGCTTTTTTTTAAATTGCATTTTTCAAAATAAGACATTTTTCGGCTATTATGTTTTTTTAAAAAAAGGAAAGCTGTCTGTGTACCCCAAATGAAGTTCTTAACTGAATAAGGTAGCTCGTTTAACTTCAGCAGAAATCGTGTTGAAGCTGGAAATTTCACGGATTCTGGTGGTGTCGTCGTCCACCACAATTCCATTGGGCCCCTTGGTTTTCCAGGTGACCAGCGCGGGTGGGTAACCTGATCAGCGGTTCCACCCTCTCGCTCTCCTGAGGGCTGGTGGCAGCTAACACCTCTTCAGCAGTTACCTCGTTGCCCAGACTTCTCCCGGGATGGCTGAGCCTTCCAGGGGCCGTCAGAACATTTGTTCATGGCATTGGTGTTACTTTAGATTAGGGGAGGGGAAACCTTGTTTCTGCCAAGGGCCATTTAGATATTTATAACATCATTTGAGGGCCATACAAAATTATCAGCTTAAACATTAGCTGCTATATTTGGTCACACATTTAATTAACTGACCCCTAATGCCTTGGCAGGGCCAGACCAAATGATTTCAAGGGCCTTATACGGCCCTCAAGACAGACATTCCCCACCCCTGGTGTAGATGCTAGCAAAATCGGCATCAAAAGCCAAGATCCAATGAGTTTGCTCTGCTTTCCAAAGACCAAAGTGGAAGAAACCAATGATTTGAAAAACGTAGTCACTCTGGCACAAAAGCACGATTTTAAACCGTCACCCAGCAACACAGTAGGCAAAGCACAGCCTGATGGAGATTAGACGCTCAGGCGCGCAGATAAGAAACCACTCCTTCCAGTAGGAGAGCCTGGGCACCTGAGGCCCCCAGCCCCAGACAAAGCCGCGGCTGCCCTGGGAGGCTGCGGGCTTCATGGAGTCAGCAGAGAAATCCTCTGTCAGGAAGGACGAGGAAGCAGCACAAAGGAGGCATCCTGAGACGTCCCGGGGAGATTGTCCATGGAGCAGAGCCACTATCTAGTCACGCCTAGTGGTGATGGGCAGTGTAGAAAAGGGATTGTTTGGCCCAGCCGGTGTGGCTCAGTGGTTGAGTGCCGACCTATGAACCAGGAGGTCAGGGTTCAATTCCTGGTCAAGACACATGCCCGGGTTGTGGGGTCGATCCCCAGTATGGGGTGTGCAGGAGGCAGCTGATCCATATTTCTCTTATCATTGATGTTTTTGTCTCTCTCTCCCTCTTCCTTCCTTTCTGAAATCAATAAAAATATATTTAAGAAAAAAGGAAAAGGGATTATTTGAAACCTTAAAGGTAGCGATCGCATGAGTAAAAAAGGGAATATATTTGCTGCCAGAATGCCTCCAGCTTCCTGACTGTCTGTGCGTGGATTTCAGGGGCAATTACTTATTCAGGAGCCCCCTTCCTAGGCTGGGCCCACTCAGCTTCATGCGATGCACACACTGTTGGTTAGCCGAGCTGGCTCAGGGAATGAAAGGTGGTCTGTAACCCTCCACATGAATAAACATGAACTCCATTTGCATGAGGCAGGTGACTGTAAAATAACTCAGAGCCAGTTGTGAAAGGAGGCTTTGTGCACGGTCGCCCAGGGGACGCCGGGAGGACTCGGCGTGGCTTCTCTTCATTAGAATTCCACCGAGCGCTGCTGTTATTGATCTGAACGGAGCCTGGCGTGGCTAATAAAGTAGGTGTACGTTGTAATTGAAACATTAATATTTAAGGAGAGGAGAAGTCTGTTCAGGGGCCCTAATGGCATGCGAGGTGCTGTCCATTTCTCAGCTGCCGAGCTGTGGATGAGGAGCCGTTCAGCAGGCGTGTTGTGTTGCGCAGAGGTCTTTAGTTTGGCACACAAAAAATCGAACCTCCTCCTGGAGCAAATGCATCATCTGAATAGATTTATTTTCCCTTTGATGTGTCTGTGGGAGAGTTAGCAGATGGTTTTGTGTGTGTGAGTGAGTGTGTGTGTGTGTGTGTGTGTGTGTGCTTTTAAACTCTTCAGTGAACGGAGTGCCACCATTTTTTATGGGATTGGCCTCTTTCAGTTGGACAGTAGTCAAAGCCGCCCTTCTCTGGTCCTTGTCAATATCAACTATGCTTCACTAGCTTATTCTTCCGATTGGCATCTTTTCTCACACACCCAGTGCGTGCGCTTTTGGAAAAGAAACATACGAACCACAGGTCCCTGCTGCCTGACCACACAGGAGGCCGAGAGGGGTGGAGCCCATCACTCAGACTCTGCGTCACCACTGCCCCCACGCACGAGCTGTGCCAGATGTTTTCCCCTGAAATGTTAACAACGCAGATATCTGGTTACCTGTTTATGTAATGTACATACAGTGTGCTTTACATGTGGACAAGAGTAAGTTGGGGTTTTTTTCCTCCTCCAAGAACCAGTTTTCACCACCTGGGGGCACTGTCCGCCTCCCCCATAGAGCATGCAAGGCAGGGAGGGAAGAGCCCAAGCTGTAGCCCAGGGAGTCTGGGCACAGTCCCACTGTGGCCCCTCCCAGCAGTGTGACCTTGAGCATGTCCGTTAGCTGCCAAGTTTCTTCTCATCTGTCCACTGGTAACAGTAATAATTACAACAACAAAAAGAGTAATAATAATGACAGTAGGTCCTAGAGTCACTGTGAGGATTAGGCCCTCAAAGGGTAGCTTGGCAAATTGCCTCCCACAAATGAGAGGTGCTGCACTCAACAGATAAACCTAAATTGACCTTTGACCTTGCGATATCATTGAGCTCCTTTGATTTCCCAAGATGGTTCATTCCAATATCTATAAATACAGATTTCTCTATACTTCTGAACGGGGACCCACTGAACTTGGGTTTGGCTGCAAAGGAGATCTTGAGCACAGTGGGGCCCAGTTCCTCAATGAGGAGGAGGTGCCCCTGACAAAAAAGGCAGAGTGAGATGCGTCAGTCCCTCGGTTCAATCGCAGAGCCTCCCGAAACGTGAGAATAATGACGACTCTTGGAATTAACTGCTCTACATAACTGTCATCAGTGACTTCTGAAACTTCTTACCCTTTTATTAACTACACTTTGGGGCACTCTATGAATCTATGAATTGTTAACTGGTTGCTCGGGCCTGAATTCCGTATTCCATTGTGGATTATATGAGGAATTTAATAATAGCACAGAACCCATTTTAATAGTATACTTCCAATTAAAAGAAAATCACCTACATTTAAGTAAGGTACAATGAGGTGGGCATTTTAAATTAAAGAGCAGATTGGAATCAGAGTTGGATAGTCACGAAGAGTAAGATTAGATGGGATCTCATGAAATACAAATCCTCCTTGATTTAAAAGGAAATATTTACCTTGTAATTGCAAAATAAATTCCGTAAAAGGGAGTCGAAAATGCACATCTCTGAAGGGATGTGTTTCTTAAGGTAGAACAGAAGATAAAGGAGCTGTCAAATAGATGTTCCTTCTGCCCGCTGAGCTCCCAGGAGGAGACGTACAGAGTACAGTGTCCCCAGTCTCCCCACAGAATTGCAACTTAAAACAGCCACCTCAGCTGACCTATAGACCTGGGAGTATGAGAAGAATTTCTTGGCTTTGGGGATTATTTGTTACACAGCACTAGTGTGGCAATAGCTGACTAAGACATCAACTACGATGTAACATACTAGTATTTCCCAGCTTTGAAACCCTCCCACTTTTCAAATGTCCTTCAGCACAGGTCTGACCATATCTATTATTCTTGCTTTTAATCTAGCTATGTCTACTGTCTGCCTCATAAAGTTTCATGGTCTTATACCAAGATGTTCAGATTTCTCTTTGATTTGCCTAACGTGCTTTCTCTGCTTCATCTCCACATCTTTGCCCTCACCAGCCCTGAGCTCTGCTGAGGCTCCCCTGCCCATCATTCCTTGTGTAAGCCATAATACTTTCATATCTTGGGCTTTTTCTCATCCTCATTCCCTCTGCCAGAAGTCACTTCCCTGTTGAAATTCGACTTTAGGATTTTGCACAAATGCCACCTCAGTGAGCTGGTGACCATCTTTCACTCAACATGAAATTCTATACCTCTGCCCCTTGCAGCATGGAATTCAAATTTTCATTTGGGAAATATCTTCTAGTTTAGTAGTAGTTTATTTACCATTCTGTCTCTCCAAATTAAGTTAACATATCATTGGAAGCAAGAACCGTAGCTTTAAATCTTAATATCCTCCAGGTGTTGTTGTTTTTTTGTTTTTTTGTTTTTTTGTTTTGTGGTGGGGTTTTTTTTGGTAGTTACTTGCCCAGTTACTTTGGGTTGAATGGCCATAAATGTTTAATTCTCCCATTTTTAATGGGAGAATTAAAATGGTCCCCAGCCAATAAGCTGAGTTAATTTGCACCATTCTAGTGTGGATGGTCACCGCTGGTCAGTTGCCGGAGACCGTGGGTACTAAGTGTTCTGCAGTTCCATAGAACAGAGCATGTTCTTGCCCAGATGCCAAGAGACCTTATTGAGAAGCACTTCTAGACCCTTCATTCCACATCTCTTCTTCAGATGTCAAAACTTTGAGGGAGTTACAAGATGATTTTGCCATTCATTTCTGAATAAAAATGACAGTAGTAATTATTTTTTCACATGTGCAGCTTTATATAAAGTGAATGGAAAGCCTCAAAGACATTGAACATTTGCATAATAAACTGAGGAGGAGCATGGTTGGAGCCCTGGGTTTAAAAAAGAAAAATCCCTCCGTTTCAGTTTTTCACTCTCATTTGGTATATCTCTCTGAGGCCTGCTTAACCCGCTTCCCCGGCCACGTGGGGAGTCCTCTGTGTCCCCACTAGTCGTGCTTTCTGTCTCCAGGCCAGTGGGGAACTAATGTCACTAATGGGCTTGTCCCTTCGTGGATGGCTGTCGAGGGACCTTCCCGTGCAGAGGACACACGTCCTTCCCGAAGCCCATCCTGCTTAGGTGATGCCATCTCCTCCCAGTTCACCAAAATCTCTCGCATTTTACCTTCACCTCCCAACGTTCTCTTAAGCTAGAAAAACTATATTGCTTTCCCCAAGAAGGTCCTCAGAGTAAGAAGACTTGATTCTCATCCCAGCCACTGTGTGTTTTAGGTGCCGGTGGCCACCCACTCCCTGGAATGAGGTCCTGCTTCCTTATTTCTCCTCGTATCCGCTTGCGTGGCTGGGCTGCATCCGAGGGTCTGGCAGATGGCATTTTGCTGCTTGAGCTGCCACAGAAGTAAATGTCATTGGCACATGATGGCAGATTTCCATTCTGTGAATCACAGGGCATGGGATTCTGTCCGAGAGCTCCAGGCCAGTATGTGTTTTTCAAGCAGCAGCAGAAAAGGGTAAGAACCATGCCTCACAGATGCTGTTTCTAATAAAATGCTCCGATTGCAGTAAAAGGTCCGTATGAAATGGAGATGCCGGTGGCCTCAAGCATGTTGGAAACGGCTGCTTGGCTTGTCTCATTGTGGTCAGGCCACCGGGCCCACTGGATGTTGCTCCAGACCTCAGCTAAGCAGACGCTGGCCGGTCAGGGATGGAGAGTTGATTTTGAAATGTTTTGGACAGATAATATTCAGGTATCAGAAAAATATGGCTGTGAATAAAAGTACTAGCATTGACAGTTTTTCAACGCAATTTACCAGAATATTGTATTCATTAAATTTGCAGGTAATAAAACCCTTTAGAACAGAGTTGGGTAATGATGGAGACCCACCTGAAGCTGTTGGACATACCAGCCTGGGTCCCACCCACTCACCCCTCAACCTCACCCCCTAACCCTCCACCCCTGCTCCCTCACTCCACCCACCTCCCCACTCTCCACCCCCTCCCATGGCTGAGGAATCAAGAGGAGGGTTTGGAAATTTACAAAGGAAAAATAAGTTCAGTTAGTAAGTTCAACGAGTCAAGAGCATCGACCCTGGACCCACAGCATGGGGTCCAAACCCCAGCTCCCTGCTTTCCTTGCTGGTGACCTTGGGTAGATGAATGTCCTTGCCCTGTTTCTCAGTGTCTTCCTTGGTGAGATGTGGCACTTGATGTAGTAGTTGTGAGGGTTAAATGAGCCAATATTAGACTGATCATATGAAATGGCCAATATCTGACCATTTCTGAATTGCAAAATTTTAAGATTCTTTGGGTTTATCCTAACATATGTAAAGCACTTGGGCCGTTTCCCTGAGGGTTCAGCACTCCCGACCAGGCGTGGGAGGCTCCGCCCCAGCTGACTACATGACGCTGGGTGGCTCTCCTACCTGTGCACTCATCACCCTCCTTTTTAGACAGAGGTGTCCCCTGTGTACCTGAAGCAGATTCCTCCTTCTTCGCTCTGTATTCTCTGCCTTCTCATCTGCTCTGGGATTCAACCAGTTACCCTCCTAATCTTTACAGCATCAGTCTCGTCCCCTTGGGTGCTGTCTTCTCACCAGCATGTAAATGTACTCAAATCCCCTGTACTTTAAATATATTTGTATTGATTTCAGAGAGGAAGGGAGAGTGAGAAAAAAATAGAAACATCAATGATGAGAGAGAATCACTGGTTGCTTCCTGTGCACCCCACACTGGGATTGGCATGTGCCCCAACCTGGAATCCAACAGTGACCTCCTGGTTCATAGGTCGATGCTCAACCACTGAGCCACGCCAGCTGGACAAATCTCCTGCATTTTAAAAAACACATAAACAAATGCTTCTCAGTCCTCTACCCACCCCCTCCCAGCCAGCTTTTCTCAAACAGTTGCCTCTGCTCCTCACCTCTTCTCACTTCCCATTAGCTTATTAATCTATTATGACCCGTCTTCTGCCCTCAATGTAAATATAGCAAAGTCATAAATATGACTCTAAATAGCACTAAATTGCATTGTCAATACTTTGAAAACCACTTTAGCCACAAAAGCCACTGATTTTGACAAAGTCAAGAATGACCTTGGGTGGACATGTTTTAATCGCTACCTTATTTTCCCTCTTGGCAGGACTTGACCCCATTAGCCACTCTCTTAAAAAACAATCTCACCGTGGCTTTGGAAATGAACACACGTAGATACA
>NW_005871066.1:1932653-2031996 GCF_000147115.1 Myotis lucifugus
ATATATATATATATATATATATATATATATATTAAAGGAAAAAATAAAATAATTGTCCTTGTTCCAGTTACTAGTGCTATCCTATATAATAAAAGGGTAATATGCAAATAGACCCTAACGGCAGAATGACTAGAACGACTGGTCACTATGATGCACACTGACCATCTGCCCCCTGGTGGTCAGTGTGCTCCCACAGTGGGAGCTCCACTCAGCCACAAGCCAGGCTGATGGCTATGAGCATAGCAGCAGTGGCGGGAGCCTCTCCCACTTCCACGGCAGCACTAAGGATGTCTGACTGATGGCTTAAGCCCATGAGAGGGCGCAGGCAAGGCTGAGGGACCCCCAAAGTGCACAAATTTTCATGCACCGGGCCTCTAGATTTTAGAATAAAATTTCAAAAGATAACTACAAATATAACCAAACTCAAGAAGAGAAACAAGACTCCAACATGCACTGATACCTATTTTGAATACTTGAAAACCTCTCTCACCACAAAAGACATGATTTCTAAGAGGCAAGTGGAAATGGGGAGGGATTGTTAAGTTATTCTAATTGAAGAGTAGAAAGAAGTACCATTGTTATAAATCTCTGCTCTGAGGGAAAAGATAGACATCCCAAAATTTATAAAAACAAATCTTTTATTCCTCACATCTTTATGCTATTGACATCCTCCCTCCTCCCCACTCAGTTTCTTCTCTTCAGGCTGAGAAAGTTACCCAAATCCCGCCTATCTGTAAAAGTGCTTTTTTTCACCACTTGTTTCTCTTTCAATTTATTATTCAATGCCTTTCCGTCCCTGCTCTGCCAAAGACTCTAGGACAGAACGCCATCTCCACACACCCACCTCGCTCACACTGTGGGCTGCCATCATCGCTACATCCACCCACTGACCTGCTTTATTTATCTGCGCTCACCTCCTGAGGGCGGAGTCTGAGGCTCTTCCCAGGGCTCATCCTGCTTCATCCGCCTGGAGCGGCTCCTGCCCCGCCCGTGCTTCCTGGGATCCTCTCCATGTCCCGACTCGGAGACACTACACTACACCACCTTCACCGACCCCTCCAGCTTAGGTATTTCCCAAGAACATCTCCTTGTTTCTCTCCTACACCTCCTCCTGCCCCTCACACTCACTCCCCGTCAGTCATCCTTCAGCGCTGGGAGTGACAGGACAGCACACCTCATCTCCTAGCCTGGGAACTCTGGAGTGATCCCTGCCCCCTCCCCCCCCCCTCTTCTCCAGGCAGGTCCCAGCTCCTATGTGCCCACCAAGTAGGAGAAGGGTCATCTGGCTTTGATTGCTATGACCCTGTCTCCTGCCACCTCCGTCTCTTATGTAGACTGTGTTTGTCTTTGCATTGTTCTCCCTGAATGTGGACTGGACGCACCTCGAAGTTGTCTTCCCGTCGCTGCCAGAAATGCCATTCTGAGAACACATCTGTCCTCGAGAATCCCTGGCTTCCTCTTCGCAGCATGATAACAGAAGTTCCACATCCTGTTGCCAACCACCATTCCAAACAAATGCCTATGGCATCCTGCACCCTCCCCCCCCCCCCACCAACCTGTAATTCATCATAGTGATGGCGCCCGAGTGTGCTTTGTGCAGCCAAGTCTCCTCCTTCCTCAGGGTCCCCCAGCAGGGAAGACCCTCTGCCTTTTCTGTTGAAATCCTGCCCCTCCTTTCAGGCCCAGCTCACGGCCCTGTGCAGCCCATGCAGAGGCGCAGATTTAATTATTTCCCCTGGGTACACCTTTTCCCTCTCCTGTAGCATCTCACATAATCAGGCGTGCGCTGGGTTTGAAAACTTCTTTTAGCCAATTAGCTGACTCCACACAGCTCTCTGGCACCTCCTGCCTTGAGACAATGACGTAGCCGTTCCCCGGGTTCCGGTACCCAAACGTCTGAGACCCACTGTGGGTTCTTGGCTTCGCACAGGAAAGAATTCAGATCAGAGCCAGCGGACAGGTCAAAGCGAGGGTGGGTTTATTAGTGAGGCGGAGAGCGGGCCGCTCCACGGACAGAGCAGCCCCGTCAGCGAGCTTGGCTTCCGATATGGAGGTTTATTGAACCAGGGGCAGGGCATTCAGTGAGGGGGAGGAATTCTCAGGATTTGTCCGGGAAAGGGATGGAGATTTCTGGGAAGAGCCTCCTGGGCTGTGTCATGTCTGTATATGGGCTTTCTGTTTGGGGCGGTGGTGCGGGGTGTGCCGTCAGTATGCGCATGTGTTACAGTGCGTCTGATGAGGCTGGGGTTGCTGTGCGGTGAAATCAGTCACCATGTGGATGGAGCTGGTCTCCTGCTGGTTCTAAGCCATCAGTCCATGGGGGGTTGGTCTCACCATCGCCTTGGCCGTCCTTGTAGCCCTCAGGGCTGTCTCAGCAACGCTGCCGAGTCCTGGCAGGCGCCGTGCAGCCAGGTCTTAGCCATTGTCACGTAGTCACGGACCTGCACTCACTCTCTTGGCTCAACTCCTGAGAACAAAGACAAATCTTCACCTTTCGACCCAGGGCGCCTACCGAAGAAATTGTATAGGTGCTCAACAAATGTTACCTGGATTGCATTTTCATCCAGCCATTCATGGGGGAGAAAGATATGATAATGTGCCTTTTTCTCCAATGCTTTAAAGGGAAAAGGCAATTCTAGAACAAATTTTGCAAGCTATAGGATGAATTGAGTGCCTAAGTGAAGAACATTGTGTAGCTAAGATGTAACAGGAGTAGGAGTGATTCTTCAAAGTGACAATTTCTTTTAGGACCAGGAAAAAAAAACTTTTTCAGACATTCCCAGGAGAAGAAGAAAAAGAATGTGTGTCTGTGCCCTAAAAACACCTTTGCGTTTAGGTTCTGGTGGTGTTCGCTGCCTGACAGAGGCCTGTTGGTGTTTCATGCTGATGTGTGGCTCTGGCACAGACCAGAGGCTGAGATGCTCTCAGACACATTCACGTCCCACCCCGGCTGCGAGGAGCCTGGGAGACCAGCCTCCCGGTGGCGGGAGCCCTCCCCCCTCCCTCACCGGCCGGTGTTCACATGGGGCTGCAGCCCTGGCCCTGCTCCTGCAGAGACGAGAGGCAGAGTTGTCATTCACAGTGACATTAAAGGGCCCCTGGCCACCACTTTGCTGGAAGAAACCTTGACATTTCAGTAGAATTTAGAGAAATTTGGGGGGACAGAGTTCCTGTTGGGAAGTTCACCTGCAATTGATGACCTCATTTACAAAGCCTGGAGCTCCACCGCAGCTATTTAGAATCACAGACAGTCCGGGAAGAAGAAGAAAGGTTTGCATATAGATGTTCCTTTTACTGTTATTTATAGCAGCAGGAAAATGGAAAATAACCCCATAATTCAGCAATAAGGATATGATAAATTAACATCTGGGCACATTTATTTATATGTTACATTTTTTTCAGCTATTCAAAGTGGCATTTGTGAATAGTATCTAAATGTAAGAAAACAGTTTTATATTATGTTAAATGTGGGGGTGGAGGATGCAAAATCATATCTTAACTAAGTAAGAAATGCAAACTGAGAAGGTTTTGACCTTAAATTTGAATGATTTAAGGCACATTAACAAGGATTTCTTCTGCATGGTGTGATTAATTAGTTTTTTTTCTCTTTTATTATTGTTTTTAAAATATATATTTTTATTGATTTTGAAAAGGAATGGAGAGGGAGAGAGAGAGATAGAAACATCAGTGATGAGAGAGAATCATTGGTTGGCTGCCTCCTGCATGCCCCCTACTTGGGATCAAGCCAGCAACCCAGGCATGTGCCCTGACAGGGAATCTAACTGTGACTTCCTGGTTCATAGGTCGATGCTCAACCACTGAGCCACACTAGCTGGGCATCTTTTATTATTTTTTAACGTTACACATTCTCTTCACTGAACATGTGTGTTCTTACAGTCATATTTTAAAAAACAACTTTAAAATAAGGGGGTGCAGAACTGTCCGCTGGCTCCAGATGAGATCTGATCGGCAGCCCTGGTTTAGAGGGAATTCTTTGACCTCAACACCTCGTGTTATAAATGTCCCTGGTTGGTTGGTTCCTTCTTCCTTGAAATAAAGCCTGGGTCTCAGTCAGCCTCGTTAGCCCAACCAGACCCTGCATCTTCAGCCTGCACTTGATTGGCACTAAGATCAAAAGCCCCCGAGGCTCCATTTGAGGGAGACTCATGAACTGGAAGAAGTTCTGAGCAGATGTGACATTCTTACAAAGAAGAGCCAGGTGACAACCGGAGTTGACCCCGCTCTGCCTGGCCTGTAGAGTGGGTTTCCGAGGGGAGCTTACAAGAGTGCTTCCAGCTCCACATCTTCTCTCCCTGCCTGGGTGGCAAGAGTGGAGGAGGAAGGCATGGGAGGAAACACGAAGTGAGTCACTGAGATGTTCTCAGAGATAGCCCTGCTGATCCCCCATCCATGATGTCGGGTAGAAAGGCGGGAGGTACTCAGGAGGCTTCTGTGACTTCCCTAGGTGTAAGGGCTGGCAAGAGGATGGCCTGTTCTTGGCTAAGGTGTCAGAGGCACTAGAGACGGTGTTCCTGGACTGTGTTAGTAACTCTGACTGAGGAGTCACGCTATCAGGGATGCCTCTGGAAAGATCATTATGAAAGAACGTGACACGTGCAGCGCCAACATGGTGTGGGATAGTTCAAAGGAGGAACTACAGAGGAAGGACCCCACTTAGGAGGGTTTCATGTATGAGGCTCAGGTGAGCAGAGCTGACGGGAAAAGACATGCAATATAATGACCACAGGGAGAGAAAACTTCGTATGTGGAGCTTTGTTACTTTCAAGATGTTAAGGCTATATTCCTGGGTTCCCAAGACTTGAAAGAATCTTGGGATTGTGACGTTCCTAGACGTTGGTTGAATGAATGGAGCCAATTCTTTACTTCCAAACTGGACTTTTATGGTGAAATATGTTCTTTTCAGTGTATGTGCAGAACAGCTAAGATGTCTTAACAGACAGTAGATTTCCACAAATGTAAGCAACCCTGTGTGGTCAGGGTTGTTTGAAATATTTGCTTCAGGTGCTCATGCTTGTCACTGGGTGAGAGGATTGTAGGATGCCCTGTGGACATCAGGGTCAGGATGGCCTTGGGATGACTCTGAGAGGGAGCATTTTGCATGTCAATGAATTGGTTATTGCCCTTTGGGGGCCAATTTTTATGTATAGAATCAAATTAACTCCTTCCTCCAGCACTGACTTAATGATGCAGGCAAGTGGTGAGCAATAAAATACAATTATATTTTGTCTTAATGTAATTGCTGCACAAATTAGGTTGCAACACTGGTTCTTTGTGAGAGTCAGGAATAACCTGTCAGTATCATTTGCCTGGGGGCCAGGATCCCCTCTCAAAGCTCCCTTTAATTGGAGGCAGAATGTAGACCAGCTGGGAGTGGTCTGGCTGGGACAAGCTGGTGATACTGGAGGACTGAGTCTGAGAACGCCCGCCCCGTGGGGCAGCGCTGGGGCGCCAGGACTGGGCGCGCTCTGAGTTGATTTTCCCGGAGAGGCTCTGGTTGTTGCTGAGAGTCACTGAAACTCTGGGCGCGTAGTTGTGATGTGACTGACTTCCAACAAAGCCAGCTTTCCACAGGCTCGCCCTAGGATTCCCTGTGGTAACCCCTCGGTCCACTGTGTGGCTGCACCTTGAGGTTCCATATCCGGCTGTGTACAGACCTCTTGGACCCCCTTCTAAGCCCTCAAACAACTTCTGCCTTACCCACCCCCTTTCACATCCCAGAACATGGCCTCCTTGGAGCTGACTGCCTACATCTCTAGAACGTTCCTCTTCCTCCCTCCTGACCTGGGAAAACTGTATCTACTCACCTTTTTGACCTTCATGGCTTCCCTCTTGCTCAGAAACCCTCCACTCTCCCCCCTCATCCTGGCGCCCCCTGTCCTGGCACAGGGCATGCCCTGCTGTCAGAGGAGACCAGCACACGCGAGCTCTCTGTGAATCTGTGAGCAGAAAGAGTAGAGAAAGTAAAGGCATCAAGAGTTAATCATTTGATGAAACAGATTTCATCTCTACCAGCTGCCATGAAGTTGGTTGTCTGATTGAGAATATCAGAAACTATATTTTTTTTCTCAAAAGGTAGAACCGTTTGCATGTGAGGTAGATGTGTGTTGCAGAATTCGGAGAGGTTTATGACGCATATCATGTCTGAAAACCAAGAATGTGAGGTGGCCCAGACCCGCCCCTTTCCCTAACGGTGAAGAACCTCTGTCCCACTGGCACCACCCAGGACTCTCCGACCATTGGCCCCGAGTTGTTTTGCCACCATCGCCAGAGGACATGCTTGGCAGGGCTGAGAGCTTGGGCATTTTCATATTTCCTTTGGCATGCGTTTTCCTCAGCCCGCCATCCTGGAATGCATTGCCATGGTATATTTGGAAAATCCGAGCTGGCAAGATGATAAGCTTTCCAAGTCTCACTGCTGATTCCTCCAAAGGAGCTCAGAACCAGGGGGGCCTCGCAGCAAGCCTGGCTCTGTCCTCTGTGATCTTCTCGGGCCAGCCCGTTCCACTTGGTCAAGTCCATCAGTCCTCAAGGACTGCCGACCTTGACTCTCCCAGCCTAGGAATGCAAACGATGGTCCCCTGTCAGAGGTATGCTCTGGGAGAGGGAAGAAGACACGCATGGGCTGGACGTCTGTTTATAGATGGCTCTGCGTTTCGTCGAACTGGCTTTATTTCAGTGTCTATAGGTTTTGTTTAGGGAGATAAACTTCTTCATAGTAATACCTCGTAAATATGAGTTACAAACTATAGCTCAGCTATGGGGACAATGTCACCTGCCCTGGACTCCTTGCCTGTGAGGGCTCTGAGCCCCTGGTGTAGGATAGCTGAGTTTGAACCCAGTGTCTACCACTCACTGGATGGTGACTGTAGTCATACTACTTAGTGTCACGGGTCTTAGGTTCCCTTTTAGGAAAATGGGCATTTTTATGGTATTGACCTACTGTGAGTTCTGCATATGCATTTGTGGTTATTTCTCACACTCTCCCTCTAAAGCCAGGGCTATATACACAGCGCCTAGTGTCCTGGGACCTACAGGTAAAGTGATGTTATAACAGGCTTTGTAAGTTCTGCTTCTGATCATCTCATGAGGGTGAGAAAAAGAGAAGCAGCTATGTGTGTATGGAGATTTTTCTACAGAGTATTATAATGATGACCTCCCCTTAGAGATAAAAGGGTATGTAAAAGTTATCTCTACCATATTTAGTTGAGGTTTTGCACATGTTCTGGTTTTAAAATGCACCATTTAAAAAAATAATATAGCCCAGTCAGTGTGTTTCAGTGATTGAGCGTCAACCCATGAACTAGGAAGGCTCGGTTCAATTCCTGGTCAGGGCACATGCCTGGGTTGCCGGCTCCATCCCCAGTAGGGGGCGTGCAGGAGGTAACCAATCAATGATTCTGCCTCATCATTGATGTTCCTATCTCTCCCTTTCCCTTCTTCTCTGAAATCAATAAAAATTTATTTTAAAAAATAACTATATCCTGTTCAGCCCCACTGACTAGAAAATATCTCTCCAATGTCTCTTGAATAAATGAAGCCATTGGACTGAGCCAGTAGTCCCCACACTTCTGACCTATTAGGACGGAGTTCCTGCTTCTGCCCTCACACCCCTGGGAGATATGGCCTGTTTGTGTTAGACGGGCAGAAGTGAGGTCTGCTCGTCTAACCCACCTTGGCGCATATGGCTGGGATGAGGGGGCGGCGTGCCTTAAGAAGGTTAAGATGTAGCTGGAGGTGAGCCATCTGCCATACACACCCCACGTGTTTGGGCTTTTATCACGGCCAACCAAAAAGGTGGGGCTCCATGTAGTCATGTCATACACTAAGGGGGTCGTCACCATCACGTTCTTGCCAGCGACGAGCAGGCCTCCTGATGAAAGGTTTCCCAGAGACTGGAAGTGATCTGTTTGGGACCAGGGGTTGGCAAACGGATGGATTTTCTCTTAGTGCCACCTCTCTGTAACACAGGAAATAGAACCCCATCCAGCCCCTTTCAGATGATCAGGATAAATGCTCTTCATTTTAGGTTAGGCCTGTAGGTACAAGAAGGAAAATTTAAACACTAGTTCAGAAATCATTCTGCAACAGTGGTTGTATTTTTTGATCCTAAACCACAAATCATCTAACAGAATTCTTTTTTGGTTTGTGAATTTATTTAAGAAGTATTACAAAAGTATATGAATTACCTCTGATTTGGCAATGATACATTTAATAAATCATGTTTATGGAAAGGAGGAGAATTTAATTAACTTGAATCTGACCCGAGAAAATGCAGGGCCTGCCCAGAAGAGAGCCGAGAGTGCAGGCTCCGTGTGGGACGGAATGGAAAGAGATTTCTCCCGGTTTTTATTCCGATGCCTGGGGTCATGACTTCTCCGGGGGTTTCCAGGTAGCCGATGCTGTGGTTTCCTTATGTGTAGATGGCACGTTGTTAATCTGAACGTGGTCAGAAGCTTGAGGATTCGCACCCATCATACGTTTTGAGCATCTGGAGGGCAGGCCCACTTAGCTTCATGCCAGTTCTCAGAGGCTTGACCAACAGTAGGTCAGGCCTCCACCAAGACGGGGCAGGCTTCCCTTTGGCTGAGGCTCATCGGCAGCTCTCTAAGCTTGTGCGGGCTCTTTTCACTGCCGTCTAGGAGGGAAAGCATACCCAGTCTGTGCCCTCAGTACCAACACCACTAGCCAGGGTTCCACGGGGCATTCCAGGAAGATTCTCAAAAGCCCAGAGCTCTTTGGTATAACGTGACCCATCTGCAAATGCAGATGAACCTGCTTGCTTGTCAGAACTTCCACTGTGACAAGCAAGCTTTTGAACAGATGAGGAGGTGGCTCAGCCTTCTTTGCCACTTGCCATTCTCAATCCCTGCAGAATTGAGGGCTTCCGGCAGGCCCAGCTGTGAGTTTACCACCCTCTGAGCCCCTCCTGGGTCTGACCAGGCCAGGCGGCCATTCATTGCTCAGTGGTGCCCCCTGCTGTGGAAGAGAGAGTAGCAGCTCATCCAGAGCCTTAGGTGACATTAACTCTGGTCATGCAACCAGGAGAATTGGAAGCAGCAGGGAGGAGTCTGAGGGCTGCCTGTTATCTGAGGAAAGTCCCCGGGAGACCCCAGGGTTCCGGGCGCCTTGGTGAGATGCTCATGCAGAGAAGAAGATGCGCCTGAAGACTGTGCTTGCAAATCTTCCACAAACTTCCTGGTGTAATTGCTTCATTCCAAAGATTTGCTAGGAACCACGGCAGCGCCCTCTGAGAAATGCCATCGCAAACTTTTATTTGGGGGCTTTCAGGGCTGTTAGATGACAAATATATGAAAAGGTACCCCACCCCTTTTTAGGTGAACTTGCAATGAGTTTTCAGCAGGAGTGGAGGCATGGGAAGGGTGTTTATTTACATCCTGAGGAGGAATCAGAGTGTGGATCCTCCGGGGGCACCCTGCTGGGAGGCACTCTTGCGTGCGCGCATTTCTGGGCACGTGGGCACACCCGGTGTGCATGTGCTGTGTGTACACAGCTAGGCAGTTACGTGATATTTTTGGACAAAAACTGCACATAAAGAGAAGGAGGGAAAAAGCAAACTCACAATCAAACGAAAGTAGGGAGACGGGGAGAGATGAGATTGCAGTTGATTATGGTCTGGCAGCAGATGCTCTACACGAATCCAACTTGCTGCAGCCAGTCTGTTTCCATGGCAACGGAATCAGTAATTATTGAGCCCCGGCGCTCTCCCCTCCTTTTTCCCAACAAGGTGGAGGCTGATGAATATGAACTATCGCCAGCCCATCGCCAGCTTTCTTTCTTTTTCTTCTTCCTCTTTTTTCTTCTTTTAGTTCTTTATTAAGAAAAGTGAGGGTATGGAGGCATACCAAGAGGAGGGTCTATATGTTTATTAATGAAAGGCATTAGGCATGAACGTTGAAGTGAAGTTATATTTTTCTCTTGTGATACTATAAGAGCTCTTCCTTGAAAAGGCGATGATCTCTGAAGATGTTAAATAAATGAGCAGGAGTTTCCCTGAAATGGAGGCTGCCTTTGATTGGCCGATCTCTCCGCCATTCCTGCCAATCGGAGCACCCCCGGGCTCCAGCTCCATAAACATAAGCAAAGCCCCATGCTCGTCCTCCTGGACTTGGAGTGTGTGCCACCCGAAGGTGTGCAGCGAGTCCCCATTCACATGGCTCAACTGGAAACCTGTTCCACGAGCAAGCCGACTCGGGAACCAGCTGGCGGTCCAGCGCGGCGCTCTTCCGGGGGGCGGCTCTGAGTCACTGGCCGGTGGCAGCCGCTTAGCAGCAGTGGTTGTAGTTGGGAAAGATGCACTTACGGGAGCTTGGTGAGTACACCGCTGCCTTCACATCTGCCCACTGGCATCCGCAGCCTGAGCTCCAGTGTAGCTTTGTCCTATTGTCTGCTGAGAAGACGGTGAACCGGAGCAAGCCCGCAGGAGAGCAGGCGTGCGGGGGTCCTGGGGTGTTGTGTTGCACAGGCTGCGTGCATTGCTGGGGGGGTAGGGACTGAATTTGCGGTTGACCGTGCATTACACTCAGACGTTGGTTGGCTTGTTAGGGTCAGTGTGAGGAGTGGAGCGTCGCTTTATCTCCCTGGGCATTGATCCATTGCACAGAAGATGCTTTAGAACTGGGATAATAGGAGTCATTGCGGGGAAGGGAGAGGGAGAGGCGCACGGAGCCGAGCCAGAGCTGCTGCTGTGGGGCTGGTGTTTGCATTGCGAAGGGAGCTGCTGTTACAATGGCCTGGCACGCTCTCCTCGCCCCCAGCTGCAGCCCGCAGCTCTCCTGTGTGCGCTGCTGCTCGGGCTCCGGAGTGTGAGCTGAGCGAGGTGGTGCCCCTTTCTTTCTTCACGGAGCCAGTCTCAGACTGAAATATGTTCTCTCTCTTAAAAAAAAAGGATTGCAAAGATGAGTTGTGCATTCAGACAAATTTAGGCTGTAAAAAATCACGCTTTGAGATGACTCTGTTTTGCATCTTTTTAAACCTCTGAAAACCAGAGAGGCTTTGCAAAGTTATATTTGGCGACTGGCTCTCTGCCAGGGGGAGGGATGCTCTGAGAGGCTCTGCTCCCTGGGGGTTCGTTTTCTGACAGCAGTGATGAAATCTTTAATTTTGTTGGGTAGAAGCAGGAAGCATCAGACATCGTGTTGTAAACAGGCAACGGAGGGGCAGCGTGTGGAAGGAGAAACTCTGCCTTCAGGGACCCTTCTGGCCGCAAACTTAGAAATAGATGTGTCCAGACCGAAGCCGAGCGCAGCCTGGGATTCCGGAGGAGCCGCGAGCCCTCGCACAGCCGGGGAGAGGGAGGCATCGCCTTCTGTCCAGGTCCAGGGAGTGGGGGCTGAGCCTAGAATCCCTTCTGCCCAGGAGCCTCTTCCAGGGTCCGCCTGACCATTCCCAGGCGTCGTCCCTGCGGCTTTTTTTTTTATGTGGTTTCCCATCTTCTGTGCCGGGACTCTGTGACTCTATTTACAGTCCGCTTGGGTTCAAATAACAGAGAGGAAAAGAGAAAGAAACATTTTTGTCCGGTTTATAAATAAATGCCTGTGAAATAGTTGTACAGGGCATCGTATTGGCATGTCCTTTAAAACAACGTCCTTTGGACAGAAGAGAGTGACGGGTCTTCGTGTGGCCCGGGGTGGAATTGCTGGGCCCTCAGTCAGACCGGAGGAGTGGGCAGAGACAGAAGAGGTGCCTGGGAGAGACTCTAGGCTGTGACCAGCGAGGAGTGGGCTGGTGTCACAGGAGAGGGGGAGTGTTTCCCGTCTGTGGGTGACAGCACCCAGCACAGGGGGAACCTGTGCCTGGACCAGGCAGGGACCCGACTGTCAGCTGGGGGCCTGTTTTGAGAGCGGGCCGTCCTCTGATGCCCAGGGGCTCGGGATGCTGTGCTAAGAGAGAACCCCACACGCCTGCCGGCGAGGGTGTGCAGGCGAGCTCTCCTGGCGCGCTTCACCCTCAGCGCCCCTCGGGCGGGCGCAGGTGGAGGAGGCCTGGCTCTCCTGGGTGTGCCTTCAGGGACAGTCATCTCATCAGAATGTACCTCCATCCCTCTGTGCTTTCTCCTCTCCCAGTGGTGTCACTTTACTGGCACCTGTTGGCAAGAAGGAGACAAGAAACAGCCTTTTATGGAAGCAGTAAAAATGTGAAAAAAAATTGAGAGTGATTATTAACCTATTTTGGATTGTGGCAGTCCAGGAATTTGAAAGGTAGGAACCTCTCCCCCGGCCTAAGCAAATACAGTTACGCAGAATCACATGACACTGAGGACAGCCCATCCCAGGGTCAAGTGGGACCTCTGTCCCAGGAGCCAAGAGTTTGTTACGCCCTCCAGTTCATCATTTCCTCTTGCCTGGGGGTCCCCCGAATTCTGCCACAGCCCCATCTCCATGCACCGCCCCAGCAGCAGCTTCCTACCTGAGCCAGGCCCGGGCATTCTCACCTGGGCTGGAATAAAGGTAACTTGGAAATGACTAGTGCCTGCTGGTTTCTCACTCCTGAGCTGAGAGTGTTGGTGAAACTGGAGTTATGGGACTTGAAAATGATCTTTCATCTTTAGTTTTTTGAGGAAACTTTATACTGTTTTCCACAGTGGCTGCACCAGTCTGCATTCCCACCAGCCGTGTGGAAGGGTTCCCTTTTCTCTGCATCCCCACCAGCACTTGCTGTTTGTTGATTTGTTGATGATAGCCATTCTGACAGGTGTGAGGTGATACCTCATTGAGGTTTTAATTTGCATCTCTCTGATGATTAGCACCCCTATGTTCATTTCAGCCTTATTTCCAATAGCCAAGATAGGGAAGCAGCCCAACTGCCCCCCAGTAGATAGGTGGATAATGTAGTACATGTGCATGATGGAATACTACTGGGCCTTAAGAAAAAAAAAGGAAATCTTGCCTTTTGCAGCAGCATAGATGAGCCTGGAGAGTATTATGCTCAGTGAAATAAGCCAGACAGAGAAAGACAGGTACCATATGATCTCACTTAAAGGTGGAATCTAATGAACAAGATAAACTAACAAACAAAATAGAAACAGACTCATCGATACAGAGAACAGACTGACAGCTGTCAGAGAGGAGGGGAGTTGTGGGGCTGGGTGAGATAGGTGAAGGGATTAAGAAAAAAGAAGAGCCCTAGCCAGTTTGGCTCACTGGATAGAGCGTCGGGCTGGGGACTGAAGGGTTCCTGGTTCGATTCCAGTCAAGGGCATGTACCTTGGTTGCAGGCACATCCCCAGTAGGGGGTGTGCAGGAGGCAGCTGATCGATGTTTCTCTCTCATCGATGTTTCTAACTCTCTATCCCTCTCCCTTCCTCTCTGTAAAAAAAATCAATAAAATATATATTTTAAAAAAAGAAGAGGAAAATGAAAAAACTCATAGACACAGACCACAGCATGGTGATTGCCAGAGGGGAAGGGGGTGGGGCAGGTAGAAGAGGGGGAAGGGGGATAAGTGGTGTTGGAAGGAGGCTTAACTTGGGGTGGTGAACACACAATACAATATACAGATGATGCGTTACTGAATTGCACCTGAAACCAATATAATTTTATTAACCAGTGTCACCCCAGTAAATTCAATAAAAATAAAAGGGAATTTATCTCAGGAACCAGAGTTAACTACTGATCTGTTTGTTCTGAGAGAGGGCTTCTCCCCACAGCCTCCTCCTGGCATTTGTAGGATGTGGGACATGGAAAGTAAATGTAAAGCTAAAGAGAAATGAATTCCCTTAGGTTTTCAGTGGCCATCAGATTGACCACTATAAGGCAAAGCAGAGATCAGTAAGTTGGATCCAGTCCCTGAAATTCAGCACTGAGAGTTAGAAAGATAGAATTCCTCCGGTCCCCCAGCAGTTGGAATAAAACCAGTCACTACAGGGATAGCTAACTGCCGTGAGCTTTTACTGTGTCCCAGGCACCATCTATGCACTTCAGGTAGCGGTAATAACTCACTGAATCTCTACGGCAGCCCCAAGAGGACATTGAGTCACCAAGATAGCAAGGAGCTTGCCCGTGTTTGTCCAGCTGGGAACGGGCGCACTTGCTGTTTGCACACGTTGACGTCCTTATTTGCTGACTGTGGGCGAGGGGATGTGAGTGGGGGAAGGAGGTCTCCTCGGCTCTCAGTCTGGCTGATGGAGTCGGGCCACAGGGAGATGAATTCAACAGTCATTGCAACAAGTCAAATTACAAAGGAGTGGTGGGCGGGTTGGGTGAATTATTAATAACGCCACTTAGGAAGAGAAGTGTGAACCAAGTAAAAACTCGCCGGAATGCGCCCGTGTTCATCCGTGTTCCTGTGCGGCACGCCGTCTCATTCTGCAGAGCACTCATTTGACTGGTATGAACTGGTCAGTGTGTGCACAAGGCCAGCGCCTCCCAGGCCATCTGTGAGAGGTGGAAGGTCACCAGTTCCAGGGCTGCCCTTTGCTTGCATTTGCCAGGAATGGTTTGCAGTTTCCATAGCAATGGTGAAGGTCGTGAAGGGCCAGGAGCAGCAGGGCAGCTGGTTTGGGGATTGCATGACCTACGGTGGCTGTGGGAATCGCCAGGGCTACCATGCTTTCTGGACTTGTGAACAGGAGTGACGAGCCCAGCTCAGAAAGAGGTTCCAGGTAGTGACAGTGACCAGATGTTGATGGAGCCACTGAAGGCCCAGAGGTTAGGCCTGCAAATCACTGAGTGCCCCTCAGAATTGGGGTGACCAGGAGTGGGGGGCATGTGAGTCCTCCACCCCCAATTCAACTTGAGCATCTCCACTGGCATCTGTTCTATCAACCAGCATTCCCACCGACATCTTATTAATGAAAAATGAAAGAGAAGCGGTTAGATTACTGAAAGGAGAGATTATTGATCTGTCTCCTCAAATTGGTCCTGGCCTGTTTGCTCAGTCTTAGAGCATTGGCCTGAAGACTGAAGGCTCACAGGTTAGATTCCCAGTCAAGGGCATGTACCTCGGTTGCAGGCTTGATTCCTGGCCCTGCTCAGGGTGTGTGCAGGAGGCAACCAATCAATGTGTCTCTCTCTCTCTCTCTCTCTCTCTCTCTCTCTCTCTCTCTCTCTCCTCCCTCCCTTTCTCGCTCTCTAAAAAATCAATGGAAGAAATATCCTCAGGTGAGGATTTTAAAAAGTCCAATTTCACAGAATAAAGGAAGGGAAGACCAGAGCCTATAGGAAGATCTCATTGCTAGATGGAAACAGAACCGTGGAGGCTAGTGGGGCAGATTTTAGAAACACAGCTCATTTGCTGTGCGTGCCTAATTTACATCCTTCCTACTATTATTCTGGGTGTGTGTAGAAGACAATTTCAATAACTGTTTGAAGGATACTGTCCTACAGGGACAATATGGCAGATGTCTTTCTACACCAGCACTGTCTTGAAATAGAACACAAGTTATGTATGCAATTCCAGTGTTTTTAGCAGTCACATTAAAGAAGTTAAAAAAGAAACAGGTCAGTTAATTTTAATAATATGTATTATTTAACCATGTATGTCTAAGATAGTATTTCAATTCTCAACTACAAAATTATTAGCAAAATATTGATATTCAATTTCTCATGTTGAGCCTTTGAGTTCTGACATGCACAAATCCATTAGGATCCTGAAGTTTCACAGGAAATCTGTATTTAGATTTCATAAAACGTACTGTTAACAAAGTAGACTCATGCACGCGAGTTGTCCGGAATATACTTAAAAATTGTCCAGTAACTGAAGTGGGTAACAGGCTTTAAATTTAAATGATCTAAAGTTAAATGAAGTTTAAACTTGAATGGCTCCGTTCCACTGGCCACACGTGTCACAGTTTCCGTGGCCACACGTGGTCAGGGCTGCCTCTGCAGTGCTGTGCTGGACTCTCAAAGAACTCTCCTCGCGCACCAGGCCAGGAGCTTCCGTCCCTTCATGCCACACCAGGTGCCTGCATCTCCTTCGCCTCTGGGAGGTGCCGGGAAGACTTTCTCCAGGAAGAGAGAGAACAGAACATCCATCCTTGCACACATGCTTTTCTTTGCCTTGAACCATTATAACCGGCAGACACAGCATGGAGGACAGTCTTGTTTCTCCATTGCACTGCTTGGCCTGGGGAGATGAAGAGGTGGGCCATTTCCTATAACAGAAAGGCAGTAGTCGCCACCTGTGGCATTTTTTAATCCCCAGAAGTCTTGGTCCTGCCGCTCCCTGCACTTTGCGTCCACCTGTCTCAACTCAGTATGTTCAGGGAATGTGGGCTCAATTTTAACACCAAGCTAAGCAAACCATGGCTGAAAAGAATAGGTCTGCTGCAAACAGGTGATTCTTTATGAAGACAGGTATAAATTGAGGCTAAGGGATGATTTAATTGCTGCCATCTTATTCAATTCTGCAAGTTGTGTTTACTAAGTAGTTCTTCCAGTTAATTTGGTCTTAAAATTCTTACCTTCAGTATAAGATATCATCCTACTTATCCACTTCCCCAAATGTTTATTTTTTAAATAAGCCAACCATGAAAATGTAGTCAACCCCTCCAAAAACTAGATCAAAATCGTACTGCAAAGTCTTCTTAGAGGCTTCCAGTCACAGCCCTTAGAGGAGTCCTAACACCAATAATTTCAGCCTAATTTGTAAGTAGATGAATAAAGCTCGCTTTAAAAGCTTGATCCTTGTAAACCTTCTGTTAATAAAGAGCTCTTTTAGAAACTCCACAGAACATTGAGAAAGGAAAAAAATATCAGTTCAATGCCATCTCTAACATCAGGTATGGCTTCTGGTCCAACCCTACTCATTTCCGGCATGATGGACAGAATTCCCAAGGACTTAAGCCTTGTGCACCTAAGCAGCTTTTGATGGATTACATTGGGTGGGTCCTTACAACTTCTTTTCTAATCTTGCAACTTCTTTCTTTTCCTGGCATGACTTAATCTGCTTTCCTGGGGCAACACTGGCAGACCAAAGAAATTAAACCATAGGTAGCACTGGAAGAGTGAGACTGACTTTGTGAACCTGCTGATATTTGGCCAAGCCAAGGACTCATACATGCAGACATGGGTGGACTGAAGCACTGGGATTCCAGAGAGCACGGAGGAATAGCTGTGCCTTCCATAAGTGAAGTGATCATCGCAATGATTGTTTTTGCATCATCACCTGATTTTGAAGTCCTCTCATTTGCTAGCTGATTTAAAACAATCTGTGATCTAGAAATGAAGGACGAGGAAAGCATTCGTTGTCAACAGAACAGGAGTCTGGAGTCAAAGGCCTTGGGTTGTTATCTCTTGTTTAGCAACTCAGTTTTGCAAGTCACCAACCTTGATGTTCCTTGGCATCTGCACGTGGGTAAAGAGCAGTTTAGACTCGGTGACTTGCAAGGTCATATCTGTGTCAAGCTTCCCAGCAACCTATTCTCCAGGGCCTGTGTTCCAATGATCACAACCACCTTTCACCCTGTGCCCAGAGAGAGCCTTGGAATCCTTCTTAAAACAGCAGCAAGTCAGCCACCACCAGGCTATCAGAACCGGCTTGGCGCTGACACTGATTTTCATCCCTGCCCTGTGTCCTTTCCTAGCTGCACGCCTGGTGCCAGGCGTTGAAAGGCACACAGAGGGAATGTTCGTCAGTCTGCAGGGTTCCAGGAGAAGGGAGCGAAAGCTCTTGACTCACCTCTTGCTCAGCTGCTCCGTGGAGGTGTTGCCATCTGACAAGGCGGCTGCAGCCTGGCACTTGGGAGCTCACTTCTCTTTTCCTTTGAGCTGCAAGTGATGAGAGGCCCGTCAAGGAGAGCAGCTCCCTGGCCCTGCTCCCAGCCCTGGAAGCATAATGAAGTGACGCTTCATTCCGGCTGCCTTGGGTTTATGGCTGAGCATCTGAGATAGCACCTGGGCCAGCTCTGACACCCTCCACTTGCCTGGCTGGAAAGAGGCACCCCCCGGCCCCCCGCCCTCCCCACCCCCGGCCCCCACTAATGGAGCTCGGGCCCTCAGACTGGCAGTCCAAGTCAGGGCCCCTGGGGACCAGTCATTTCTAACTAGAGCCAGCCAGGCCCCAGGCCCCGCAGGTGAGATGGAGCCCACAGACGCCCAATGGCCAGGAGTGTGAAACCTGTATCTCAGGAACTTGACCAAACCAGGAACTGGTCTGAGAGCCACCAGCCCTTCTGCTGCCCCCAGACCTAGACTAGTTAAGGTCAAGGCTCGGGCTCTGCAGGCGTTACCCTTCTAGCTTTAGAAGGTGGTGGGGGCCCCTCCCTATTCTAGATTCCAGGAGCCAGGCTTAACCATCCTTGCAAAGCAGGTCCAAGAAAAGAAAGTTTGCAAAGGCCACGTTATGGGCAACCCCTCTGTCCTCCCTAAAATTTCCCGAGTACTAAGTAGATGCCTACTTAACCTCTCTGAACCTTACTTTCCTCATCGGCAGAAATGGAAGAAATGGTGTATTTCTCACAGGACTGTTGACGAATGAAAATTAAATCAGAGTGATGCCTGGGTGAGCGATTAGTACACCATGTGCTACGCAAGGAGAAAATAGTAGGACTACGTTCCTTGGGCGGAAGCCATCTACTTTTCGTATCTCACAGAAGGTCTAGCTCGGCTCTTCGGCTGTGGATGGTTCTCTCCTGGGACAACCAGAGTGCCCAGAGGGCACATGCTGTCTGCTCCCAGATCACTCTCCTCCATCCTCAGAGACTGTGCAGCCTGTGAGCACCCAGGGAGAGGGAGCCCTGCACCCAGAACCAAGAGCCTGGGCCAGAGTCCCAGCTTAGCTCCGATTTAGGACTTGCCATATTACTCCTCAATTTAAGTACTTTTTCTCACGGATAAAATATAAATACTGTCTATTCCATCTGGCACATAGAAATGTTTAGAGAACAAATGAATTCATATACCCCATGTGCTTTTTGGATAATAACATAAGCTATTACTATTGTTATTTTAAATCTAATATCTCCCGCCCAGCTGGTATGGTTCAGTGGTTGAGCATTGACCTATGAACCAGGAGATCATGGTTCGATTCCCAGTCAGGACACATGCCCAGGTTTCAGGCTTGGTCTCCAGCAGAGGGCATGCAGGAGGCAGCCAGTCAATACTTCTCTCTTCTCCTTAATGTTTTTGTCTCTTCTTCTCCCTTTCTCTCTGAAATGAATAAAATTATATTTTAAAAATTGAATATCTCCCAACAACCCAGCCTTGCTTATCAAGGAGGAATAATTGGAAACATGTTTCTGAAGCCAGAATGGCAGCAGCTCCAGGATGGCGATGTTCCCTCTCCTGGTTTTGGAAGCAGGTTAAGAGCAACAATATTGTGCTTCTAGGCAAACAGATGCCTCGCTGTCTTTGAAAGGCTGTGTGACCGGCCCGTAAGTAATGGTCCTGCAGATGGCCCGTAAATCTCTCCGGATGGCCACGCCTTCCCCGTCCTGCCCCAGATTGGTCTTTCTTCTTCTTTGCTTTGGAAAACATGCATATTTTTGGTTCTTCCATCGGCAGATTCCCAGCTACTGGTTGGTAGCTTTCTTCTCTGGCTTGTCCCCTAAGCCATGCACTTCACGCCCCTGAATTACATATTCCATCAAGAGAGGAGGAGTCTGATTTATTCCTTTATGACGTCTGGTTATCTATTTACTGAAAACCCCTTGCATCCTAGATCTTGAAGAAACCCACGTCCTGGGGTGGCAAATTGATTCCATGTGGTGGCAGCTTGGGTACCTGGTGGCGGCGTCTGTGGGACCTCCCTCTGGTCTCGGTGGCTCATGGGCAGGGAAGGAAGGGACTAGTTACCTTATTAGAGGTGGGGACAGTGGGACTGAGAGAAAGGGACTGGCTTGCTATGTCTCTGTTAGCAGGAGCCACACTCACCTTTCCTTGCTCTCTCAATGTATTCCACAGCCAACATTGGCCGCATGCCTGCGTGCAGCAGTGCTAGGCCTCGGGATTGGCTAGGAGCACAGATACTCTGAGAACACCTAGGATTCCCCTTTGCAGAGGTTTATTTTTCAGACAATCATTAGCCTAAAAGTTGGAATCACTCAGAATAGAGACTACACTAAAAAGAAATTTCGAATGAGCCAGTTATTTATTTAATACTCACTAATTTATGTGTGCATCCACCTACGCACTCATTCTCATGCCCACTGCGTAGAGCATAAACAACCATCTCCAAAGTGGGGCTCTCGCAAGCGCTCCCTGAAAACAGCTTGAACGGAATTGCTGAAAACAAACTGGCCAAGGACTGCCCTTGCCTCTGCCTTCCCTCCCTCGCTGCTCCGCTGGCCCAGAGTCGAGAATGAACGCGAAGGAAAACGGAACCGTGAGAGCAAACTCCAGAGCCCTGCACCGTTCTCGTTCTGCAGAGCAGCCCCCAAGATAGAACCTAGATGTGCAGGATTCCCGCTTTACCAAAGGTTTCCAAGCTGTTAGAACTGTCCAGGGAGGGAGAAGTCGCAACTGTGCTGTGAGAGCTGTTGTAACTATGTCGCCAGGAAGAGGTATGAATAGCATGGAGGTGGCGGTCTCTCAGCCCAGACCTGAGCACTGTGGTAAGTGCGAAGATCACACCAATCGCATGCGCAGGTCCGTGGCTCCCATCCCTCACATCACCGTCCTTCACAGCCTCACTCCCCGTCACCGGCTTCAAGGTCAGAGCAAGGTCAGAAACATGGAACGGTGTTTAGAAGCGTTATGGCCTCAATGTGCTAGGTACTTTTAATGGAATTTACTAAGCCTTTGGTTTTCATCTTTAGTGTAGCTTTTACTTTAAAATCGCCGCATGCAGTGGTCCGTCGGGGTTTAGGTTTTTATTGAAGATACTCCAGGGATGGAGGGTGGGAATTGCGGCGCCTTCGTCATCCATTTTTTGCCTCCATCCTTTGTTCCAGCACAGTCTCAGGAGAGCGTTCAGGGCAGTGTTAAAAGGCTTTATGTTCCCTTTTACAGAGAAGTAAACAGAGACGTAAGGAGGGAACTTGTTATCCATGTAGTAAGTGACCGCGTGAAGTTCAAATCCAGGTCTGACTCCCAAGCCCAGGTGCCTCCCTGTCAGCCTCGCAGTCTGCATGTTGATTTATAGTGAATGCATTAGAACTCCAGCCTTCAGCCGGGGTGCTCGATATCCTGAAGGGTGTGAAGACGCTTCAAGGGAAAGGCAGGCCTGGGCAGCTTTCAGGGGACCCATTTCCACGGTCTCAGTTCCCGTGCGCATGTTAAAACTGAGCAGCTGTGAGGCCACTGGTGACCCTCCCACAGCCTTCTCACCTCCATCAGCTCTTCAGTGTCGTGTTGCCCAAAGTGTATAAACCCTCTTTGGGAGTCAGACAATGGGACGTGTGACAGATCCCTTAACCGAGGACCCACAAATGGGTCCCCATCTCATTAAGAGGCACATTCCCAATGAATCTTCCTCTGGGGTTTAACAGTCATCGGCACTTGTACGGTATTTGTTTTAATTGTACTGTTAAACTCAATCGAGAAGAATGTTTTTGTTTCAGCCTTCTGTTCACAGGAAATGTATTTTAAATTAGATTTTAGTATATATATATATCGTTTCAGAGAAGTAGAACAGTATGATTACTAATTGACTGTTAAACATAGAATCTGTATGAGTAGAATCTGGATAGAGTGGGGAACATGGGAAGTAGAATGGGAATCTAGGTCCAGGACAAGAGTTGGCAAACAATGGCCCACACGTCAAATCCAGCCCACTGCCTATTCTCGTAAATAAAATCTTCCTGGGACACGGCCACGCCCACTCGCCTGTGCACTCTCTATGACTGCTTTCCTGCTACAATGGCCTTGTTGGGTAGATAGGAGAGAGACTGCTTGGAAAGCCTAACATAACATTTCATCTTTACATAAAAAGTCTGCTGACTAAAAATGATGATATAAAATTTCCAACTATTTAAGAAGAGCTTATTCATATATTTTAAAATGAGCAATTATGGATATCCAATCACTATTGTATGCATAGCTAAGCATACATTTAAAAGTAATGTCACAGCTTTTTTTCTAAAATATGAGTATTATAATACATTGAACATTATATGATTTGCAACTGTTTTAACTCTGATAAAAAATTTTCAACAGTTGACTTAAAAATGTGTGAGGAGTACATAGATTTTTTTTTTAAACAAATAGCGAGTTTGGAGCCCACAGCCTTGGAAGACAGGATCAGGGATGTGGCCTCCATAGTTCAAGGGCATCATGTGATGGACAGGAGCTTCTTCCTCAGGGAGTCCATCGAGCCCCATGTGAGTTCTTCAGCCCTCACTCAAGCTCTTCTCCCACAACCTCGTGGGGCAGCTGATGGGAACGTGGGACTCTTCCCAGGACCTTGTCAAAGAGTGGTTTCCTACATGTCTGGTTCTGTCTACAGATCAGAAAGCCCTCATGCGTCGCTACACTGGCCCTTCCACCCTCAGCCAGCTGGGAGGTCGGAGGAACAGCAGGGCTTCTCAGGATGTGCTGTGGACGGATGGAGGCTGCACGGTGCTCCCGCTGCACCGACCAGGTGCACCGCACAAATGGAGGGGTATCCCTGCCTCATCACCCCGATGCCTGGTGTGGGTCGAATTATGTCTGCCCCAGAAAGAGATATGCTGGTCTTAACCATCAGTAGGAGACAGCACCTTTACAGAGGCAATCAGGTTAAAGTGAGGTGGTCAGAATGGGCCCTAATCCCGTCTGAACTGGTATCCGATGAACACAGAGCTAGACATGCACTAATGCGATGTGAGGAGACACAGGAAGAAGTCAGCCATCACAAGCCGAGGAGGGAGGCTGGGACAGACCCTTCCCTCACAGCCCCCAGGAAGAGCCAACCCTGCTGGCACCGCGATTTCAGATTTCTGACCCCCACCTCCATGAGACAGTACATTCTGTGGTGGAAGCCACGGAATGTGGCACTGTGTTAGGGCAGCCTAGCAAACTAGCTCAGTGCAGTCACACACGCGGTCCCTTTAGGCACTGTCCAAAGCCCAGTGGCTTGGTGTTTACGACAGCCATGTTCTGAAGTTACTGTACGGCATGGCCCGTCAGAGGACAGGTATGATAGGTGCATCTAAAGACAGAGGATGGAACCGGGAGGCTCGGTCCTGGCCCTTGGCCCCCTTCCTTCCTCTTAGAGGGGTTCAGCAGAGCAGTGACGATCAAAAGCGCTGGAGTCAGAGCTCTGGGTTGAAACCCACTAGCTGTGTGACCGCAGAGCCTGAATGGCCTCACTTGTTCCATGGAAGAATGGCTGTACCTGCCTTGTAGGTTAACGTGAGGACCATCTGAGTTCACATGTAAGCCCTTGTGCTTGCACTTATCAAGTGCTCAACAGTGAGAAGAGCTCACTGTATGGACCTCTGCCCAGGACCACCCCTGACCCACAGGTCGCCTGGCAAGTGCCCCCCGAGAGTTCCGGAAATGTGATTTACGAAATTACCACGTACGTGTTAGAAGGGGGAGGAGGTTAAAAGTGTCTGATTGTCTTTTCTCTTTCTTTATTCTGTCTTGTTCTTGGAAAGGCTAATATTTGAGAATAGCTAGCATCCTTACTAATCCTTAAAAAAAATTAAAAGCATCCGCTCCAGTGCCAGGGGGCAGTCAGATTTCATCCGTCACTCGAGACCATGGATAAACCATTGATCTTTTTACCCTTCGAACTAATTAGACTTTGGATATACACAGCTAGTCACAGAAGCCATGCACAGCGGACCAGGCATGCCTCAGAGAGCAAATCTGATGGGTAAATAACGCCAGGCTTAGCTCTCTCTGCAGCATTGCTTTCCTGAGTCCCTGGGCTCTGGGCGGTCCTTCCTTCCCAGCTAGAGTTGGCAGTGAGGGGTTTACCGCCCTTCAGACGATAGGACTAACTAAACGCAGCCATCTCCTCCCTTCCGAGCCCCCACTCCCATCTAAAACGATTCCTTCTGTTTTCAAATAACTAGCCCCGTTAAATGACTTAAGGGTATCTTTTGGGACCCTTGCGTAACAGACGAGGGGGACTTCCCTAGATCCCCTGTGAAATGTAATTTTTCTCCATTTCATGACCACCGCCTGTCAAGACTTTGTCACACCTCCGTAGGTGTGACAGCGCATGCCTCACCGCAGCCCAAGGCCTGTGAGGTACTCCTAGATAATCATCACATCCTCTGAGACAGGGTTTGATAAAACTCAGTATTTTGGGGGCCTTTCATTTTTCGCTAAAGATCTGCCCAGGTTGTCCTCATCAGGCTCTCTCAGTGCAGTTTCTCTCCCACGGAGCCTCTCACAGTCTCACCGGTGAGTCTGCGCTAGTTGCAGGAAGATCGTCTCCCTGGGGAGGGACCATCCCCTTGGCAGGGGCAGCTGGAATGGTGTGCCCATCCTGGTGTCCAGCTCTACTGGGCAGGCTCCCAACCTCTGCCCCCATGTCTCCGCTCGGGCAGCCTTGCCCTGTGCGCCCATGGTCTTTGAGTGACAGCTGCTTCTTCCTGATCCCACGGGGCGGAGTTTGTTCCTCATCCCTCGGGGCGGAGTCTGTCCCTGATCCCACAGGGCAGAGTTCTGCAAAAGAAGGGATTCCAGACTCCATGAGCAGCTCTGACATTGCACAGCCACACACCTAAGTCACTGGGTTTGGGGTGTTGTTCTCGCACTGGGGACAGCAGGAAATCCTTTAGCTCCTGTTTCCGAAGAGCAGTAACAGTGTGGTCATCAATTTTCATTCATTCAACCAAATATCTATCAAATGAATACTTTTAGACCATCAGGAAGTACCTAGCACTGTGCTGGGCAAATGGGAAGACTCCGGAAAGAATACAATCTAGACTTTGCCCTCAGGGATCTTAGAAAACAGTGAAAAGCTTGCAAGATAGTAAACCATGTGTAACAGGATTATCTAGTTAGTCAGGGAATTGAAGCCTCCAGTGGACTCAGCCCTGGGCCCCCATTCTGTACATTTGCAGAAATAGTCCATTGTGAAGAGCACTTATACAGACTTTGCCAAACCAACTTCTCATGCCTGATCCACAAGTGGCATCTGTCTAAGGAATTATGATAATATGAGTTTATTAGACAGAATTCTGCATATGCATTTGACAAGAGAAAATGATCAAGAAGATAGTAGGACAAGCGTTGTCATTTATAGCTCTAATATAAATTTGTATATATTTGGGACATGTAGCAAAACAAATTCTCTTACTTTGTTGGCTGAAATAAGTATTTGTACAGTTTTTCTGAAAGTGGCAATATATCAAGAGCTTAAAAATTTATATGATCCATGTTGCTTTTAGTAAAAAGTTGTTCCCCCTCCCCCAAAAAATTCTATGATCCTTGATCTTCTAATTTATCAATTAGTTTATCATAAGGAAATCAGAAATATGAAAAATATTCTTTGATAGATGATGGAGATTAGGAAGACTAATGTCAAGGAAGTGTTGATGATTTTAATGTTTGTGAGGGAGATTTTAATGTTTTGTTGTTGGGTGTTTTTTTTGGTTTTGGGGGGTTTTTTTTGCAAAAAGTAGAATGATTTTACTTAGAAAAACCATGCAATTCCAAACTGAAATAATTCTTGAAGACTCTACCACAACATTAACACTCATTATTTGAATGATGGGATACAAGTGACCTTTATCTTCTGCCAGGTATTTTTGTGTATCTTCCAAATATTCTTCAGTGAGATTGCAGTATTTTGTAATTAGACCAAGTTACTAAAGTGAAAGGAGACATTTTGATATAAAATAATAGAAAAGTATTTAAGAGGAAAAGCACATACACAAGCATGTGTGCATAACATTATCAAGACTGAGGATGGCACAAGCCCTTATTGTTCATTGGATAGTTTTACACGTTTCATTTCCTTGGAGGGGGTACAGATGAGAGGTGGAGGGAGAAGGTACTAGCTAAGGCATGCTTGCTCTCTTTCCAAAACCTAAGGTCTTTGGCGCCCTGTACTTCCATCATGAGCCTTTTATCATTGATCCCTAGGAAGTCAGATGTATCCACTTCACAACCACCTCTTACCCACCCAGGGACATGGGCTTCCTTTCTTCCTTTTGTCTCTCTATCCTTCCTTTCTATGTCTGAGCTCCTAAAAACAATCAGCACCTTCCCTCCCTTTACCAGAAGCACAAAATTTGGCCAACACTCCCCCTAGTGGCAACACAACACATCTCCTATTATGACTCACCCAAGAGCCCCAGCTAAAACCTGGTGGCCAGCCTGGAATAAATGAGCACTAGTTAATGAGACATATTGCTGGCTCCACCTCAGGAGTGTGGCTCGGATATATGGATGTGTTCCTTTTTGAACAAGGAGCCCAGGTGGTTAAGACATTCAAGTGTGGGATCTGTTGACCTAGATTATATATCCCTGAATGTTGTAGGAAAGAGAGGCAACATGAGAAGAAATTCCTGTATATTAACTTAGTATTAATTTCAAAATGAATAGAGGCCACAGCTGTTGGCATTAACTTCCCACAATGAACACCATTGAGAGTGCTGCCTGCTCCTTTTATTCCCTTTGCTACCTGCAGATACATGAGACTCTTTAGGTAATGTCATTAACCAATGTTACCCAATACATTTAATTTTAAAAGTGAGTTATAGCCGAGTCAGCATGGCTCAGTCGTTGAGCAACGACCTATGAACCAGCAGGTCACAGTTCGATTCCCGGTCAGGGCACAAACCCGGGTTGGGGGCTCAGTCCCCAATGGTGGGTGTGCAGCAGGCAGCCAATCACTGATTCTCATCATTGATGTTTCTCTCTCTCCCCCTCCCTTCCTCTCTGAAATCAATAAAAATATATTTTTTTAAAGTAAGTTATATCTGGGCATTGTTGCTTTATTATTCTCCATGTATATCTCTATACATCCTTCATACCTTAGATTCCTCCCAGTTTCTGGACACCAGCCCATCAGGAACAGCCTGCTGATTGGATCAGCGTGCTGCCTATCATGTTGTCCAGATGGTTAATGGGCCTCTCAAATAAAACCGCTGCTAATGCTAGCTGGTGATTCTATTCTGGTCCCTTTTTAAAGTCATTTGTTTCATGGCCCACGTTTCTTTTCATTATTTTTTTCTGTAGTCTTTGGTGATCTACTTTCACCACTTCTTTGTTCAACACCATCCAATCACACATTAATTCAAGTCATTGATGTTAACCATATGCGCAGGGAGAGGAGCTGCCCATGTTAATATCAGCATAACAATCATGGATTGGCCACATGGGACGTCTTAGAGAGCAGCTACGTCATCGTACCTGCTTGAGAGGAGAGAGCCTTGTGCTGGGGTCGTGACTTTGATTTCCCTCACTGCTTCTGCTTTGGGAAGGGAGAATTACTCGGGGAGCAGTCTATCTGGGCCGACTTTTCAGGGTCCCACGTGAAAAACTGTGCTCCTAATACTCATGCCAGAGGAAGGATTCCAAATGTAAGTGACCTTCGGGCTGGCCCGCAGATTTCGGTGTGTCCCCATTCCCAAGTGGTCACCCAAAAGGGACATGGGCACTCGTGCTGGCAGAATGCCCCTGCGCCCCTCTCCCGCCACGATGAGTGGCTGGGCGCTGGCGAGGTGAGGTGGGATTTGAATGGGTCACCGTCTGAAATGAAGGCAGCCAGAGGTCTTGAGGATTCATGAGGGCTCATCACAGCACACACTTTGCTCTTTTCCATTCTCTTTCCTGCCTCAGATGATTTGGCGGAGTTTAAAAATAAATGAACTGCCTTCATTTTTTCCTTCTGAGCCCTGCTTTGAAGACATTCTGTAAGGAAAATAATGAAATACTGACCCTGCCGGAATGGGGGAATCAAGACGTGAAAAATAAATGTTCCGTCCAGCGGTATATAGATGGTAGCCCACACTCCTCATGTGGGGGACGTGCCTGGTCCCAGTGAAGGGTGCATCACGTGTGCCAATGGCATGTTCGCAGAGACTTGTGATCTGCTGGGTACTACAGAGGAGAGGGGGTTGAGTGGGTTTTAGTAGCATTTGAACCTCTCTACTGCTATCTTTACACTGTAGTGTTTAGTGATGGGGATTAGAATTTCTTATGGCCCTTATAGCCACTCACTGCCAATTTTCAATAATAACTAGAGATAGTATTCTTTTGCTGATTTAGAGACATGTACTTTGGATATCAGATGTGCAGGTGGCAAACTGACATTGAGTATTTTTTCTATCCTATATAATAAAAGGGTAATATGCAAATTGATCCCAACGGCCGAACGACCAGAACAACCGGTTGCTATGACGCACACTGACCACCAGGGGGCAGACACTCAATGCAGGAGCTGCCCCCCTGGTGGTCAGTGCACTTCCACAGGGGGAGCTACACTCAGCCACAAGCTCTATACATCCTTCATACCTTAGCTGGGCTGATGGCTGTGAGTGCAGCGGTGTTGGTGGAGCCTCTCCTGCCTCCTCAGCAGTGCTAAGGATGTCCAACTGCAGCTTAGGCCCGTTCCCCGCGAGGAGCAGCCTAAGTCATCAGTTGGACATACCCTGAGGGCTCCCGGTCTGCCAGAGGGATGTCTGACTGCCAGCTTAGGCCTGATACCCGGGAGAGCAGCCCTAAGTTGGCAGGTGGACATTCCCCGAGGGGTCCCGGACTGTAAGAGGGCCCAGGTCGGGCTGAGGGACGCCCCTGAGTGCACAAACTTACATGCACCGGGCCTCTAGTTAAAACAATGTGTAATAATTGAATAATTGAACCCATTCAAGTTTAGGAGTGAAAATAGAAAATGCAGGCATCACAAAAGGAAAAAATGCCTATAATTCATCCATCCAAAGACAGCCCCTCTTAATATTGTGGTTGTGCGCCCTCAGACATGTTTCTGTGTACGCTCATAGAAGAGGATCATGCCATCTAAACTGTCCCCTTGTCTCACCTCTTTCCACATCGAGACACACAGTTCCATGCTATCATCACTAATTGCTACATGGCACTTTGTAATTGTATTACAATTGCCTTAACCAGTCTTCTAGCGTTGTGCCCAAGTTTTCACCATTTGAATCAGTGCTGGGACCAACATTCTTTAAAACACACCTTTTACACTTTTCCAGCTTTTCGCTAATACTTCCAGAAGTGGAAGGAACGGTGGTTTTCGGTAATTCTCCTGGTTCTGAGTTGCACACATACCAGAGCTTTTGCCTAAGACCTTTGCTCCTGGCCTCTACTGCAGACGATGCTGAGCTGCACTTTCACAGAAGGAAGGAAGGGGGTCCCAGCACTGATGAGCTCCTGAGTTTTAGACTCTCAATTGCTTTTCCTTTCTTCCCATCCAAGCCCACTAACTCCTTCAGTTCAGTAACCCAAGCCAGATCTTGGGAGGCCCTTCAGCTCCTTCTGTTTCCTCAACACCTACCACATCCAATTAGTCCCCAAGTTCTTTAAGTTCCGCCTCCCAAAAAATGTGCTGAATCCAAGGGTACCATCCTCCCCTTAGTTCTCCTGGCCCTGACCACTGGTCCTGGATCCCTGTAGAATTTCCTAAATGCTCCCCTCCTCTTGGCCGTGGCTCACCCTCTAATCCATCCTCCACACTTTATATTATTGTAAATCTTATGATGCCATACCCTGCCTCAGAGTTTGCAATGGCTCCATATTGCTTTCTAGATAAAACTCAAATGCCACAGCTTGGCACACAGGCCTCTGTTTCTGGGTGGAGGCACCTGGGCTGGTCCGGAGAACCTGTGTGTTCTGAGCCTCTCCTGTGATCTCGGTCCAAGGTGAACACTAAGAAGTGCTGATCCACTCGGAACCGGTGCTAGAGAGGAGGCCACTGCAGCAGGAACTTCCCTCTCCACGGCCTACATCATCCAGCACGAGGTGATTACTTCAGGAAAAGATGTCAAAAGCATTCCTCCAAAGAGCAGCGGGTTTGCAAGTATAGATTAGAAAAGCATTTCTATTTAGGAAGTGGAATGTAATTAAGTGACACAAATTTTAAGCTATGAAAGCCTTTCCTGCCGAGTCAGGACTTTGTGCTTCTTGGCTAACACCAACCAGGTAGTTGAAATGAGAAACTGCTCCACGCTTGGCTGCAGCAAAGTTTGAGTATCAAGTCTCATTTTGTGGGACAGAGGGGTGAGAGGCTATTTTTGTTTAAATCTTATTAAAGCGCTATGTTAACTTTTTTCCCAATGAAGACAGTTAAATGTTAGGTTCCTAGGAGAGTAGGCTCAAGGGGCTTGATGTGGGAGCGAGCTTGGTGTGTATGAAACACAGCCAGGCAGTCAGGCGCCCGGAGGGTGGTGAGCAAGGAGGTGGGTGTGGGGAGTAAGTCAAGAGCCAGCAAGGTCCAGGTTCTGCAGGGCCTTGAAGACCACAGTGAGGACTTTGGCTGTAGTTCTGAGTGAGGCAGGGAACTCTTGGAGGGTTGTGAACATAGGACTGACATGAGCTGGTAGGTTTTAGAGGCCCACCGACTGCGGGAAAGTAACGGTGAAATGAGGCAGATGAAGAGGCTGTTGTGCAGATCAGGGAAGGGTGAGCGATGGCTTAGACCAGTGATGGTGAACCTATGACACACGTGTCAGAGGTGACACGCGAACTCATTTTTTTGGTTGATTTTTCTTTGTTAAATGGCATTTAAATATATAAAATAAATATCAAAAATATAAATCTTTGTTTTACTATGGTTGCAAATATCAAAAAATTTCTATATGTGACACGGCACCAGATTTAAGTTAGGGTTTTTCAAAATGCTGACACACCGAGCTCAAAAGGTTCGCCATCACTGGCTTAGACTAAGGTGGAAGGCTGGAGATGGTAAGGAGTGGTCACGTTCTGATTTTGCCTTAAAGGCAGAGCCAATAGGATATGCTTCCTGGATGTGATGGAATGGGTATAGGGTGGGAGAGAATGAGTGAAGTCGAAGATGACTCTGGGTTTTGATGGCAGTGTCTAAAGGAGGTGAGGAGCACTGGGGAAGAGTAGATTGAGGCAACAGAAGAGGAAGAAAGAGTTGAGTTTGGACCTGTTGGATGGCACATGACTGGTGGATGTCCACGTGCAGACGTGGAGGGAGCAGCCAATAGATGCATCTGAGTCTGAGGAAGAAGGTGGTAGGACTAGAGGTGTAACTTCGCAGTTGCCCATAGATGGTACTATATCACATCATCTAGGGAGCACGTGAAGATAGAAAAGAAGTCCAAGGACCAAACCCAGGGCACTCCCAACAGTTAGAGATGAGGAAGATGAGAAAAAACGCAGCAAAAGAGACAAAGAAGGAGAAACTGGGGGGTAGGAAGTACTCGAGTAACAACAACAAATGTGGGATACGTGCCAGGAGAAGAAAGGCTCCTTTAGGAAGAGGCAGCAATCATCTCTTTCAAATGCTAGTGTCGGAGGAAGATTGTGAATGATCAGAGTGGGCCTGATGGAGGTCACTGGCGCCCATGATTAGAGCAATTTCAGCTCAAATTCACTGCCTGATTAGAGAAGTTCTCTTGTGATTGGTTTTAGTTTCTCAGTGAATTGATAAAAACTGAGGAAGAAGGGGTGGGACCCTGGAGGCTCCAGGAGACCATTGAGGAGAAGTTTTGAAGAGTGAAGCAACCAGGGAAATGCAGTAGGTTTGCGAAAAAGAGCTAGGAACTCACTTGTTAGTTAAGGTCATAGCTTTTAAAAATGGGGCCAAATAACATCACTGTATGCTTTTCTCTAGCCACTTTGAACTGTATAGGTGGAGGCAAAGAATAGGATATAAGGAAGATGGGTGTTTTGCTAAGCAAATTGTGATGGAAGGAAGATCTGCTGGGGATTTGGGAATGAGTGTAAGGGAGTGATTATAATTATAATGGAATAGAAGTTCGGTAAGGGTGAGAGCAAAGACAAGAATGGGGGTGATGGACAAGGGAAATGCCAAAAGTCACAATAGGTTCTAAGAATTTGGGGGATGAGGATACTAGGAAGAGCGAGTTGGAAGGATGAAATAGTAGTTGTGAACTTGAAACTATGGTAGTGGTTCTGTATCAACAATGACAGTGTTTAGGATATAGTCACAGCAAACAGTGGCTTAGGGAAGTACCATGGATAAGATCATTGGATTAAGGAGGCCATGAAACCGAGAAGCTAGATGTTACATGGATCATCTATGAGGATATTGAAATTACTAAGAATGATGACAGAATGGTGGCAAAGAGAAAGAAGGGGGGAAATCTTCAATAAATGGTGGGCACCACTGGAAGGAGAGTAAATACCATGAGGCAGAATGTGGGTTGTAGTCTGATGGTAGGCCCCTGAAGGACCTGGGTGTGGGCTAGGGAGTCAGAGGATCATGGTCGGGAAGTTGCAAGGAAGGAGGAGCAGGAAAGAACCTGTCCAACCTCCAAGATCAGTAGTTCCAGAGGGCGGGAGGGAAACTGGAGGCCACGAGAGAACAGTCTCCTAGAAGTCAGCCAGCTTCCCATCAGGGTGAGAAAGAGAAAGACAAATGCTTGGACAAGATACAGGACAATGACAGACGCTGGGCTCCAGAGGGCACACTGGGAAGGTTGGGAGAGGGGAGCAGGGTGTCCAGAGCTTCAAGCAGTTTAAGGAATAAGCGGAGCCTTTGGGAATGAAGGTCCGTGAGAGTCTGGGTGGTGGGGGATGAGCTGGAGTTCTGGTGACTGAGATACAAAGGAATGAGAGGCATGATGGGCTGGGAGCTCGGGGTTGGGATGTGGTAAGGTCTTTGGGAGAGTGGAATATTCAGTACTAAATGTGGCTACTTGTTGGGACTGATCCCTTAAGTGATTCTTGTGATGAGATGGGAAGGGTTAGAGGAGGGGGAGTGGAAATTGCACCTGAAGCCTGGGGCACTCTGAGGACTCCTTGGAGGTCAAGGAGACTGGTCTGGCAGGGGCTAGGAATATTGCCTCACTCCTCTCAAGGGCAACCTCAAGGTTTCCAGACTCCTTCAATTATTCATGACCCTCGCTAGATTGGAAAATCATCATCCAGTGATTGGGGTGTCTGCCCGAATGTATTTCATAATTACTAGGCTGGTTCAATGCTTCAACAAATACTGTTTCACGGAGAGCACTTCAAATCTGCATTTGAAGCGAGCTGGTGCCATCCTCCCCACAGAAACAAGGCTGACAGCCCAGCAGTAGATTTGGCTCGGTCTTGGGGAGATCACAGTTGGTAGAAAATCAACAACACTAGCATGGAACAGAGCTTGGAAAGGGTATTTTTCTTTGCTCAGCAGTAGACATGTTGGACTTGGGAAACTCAGACCCAAAAAGTCATTAATGTGTAATGGCAATGCGTTTTGCTTCTGCTAATGATTTCTTGCCATTTTTTCCTGCATTATCATCAAACCTATAGGCCACTCATTATTTACTTATTATGAAGTCAGCTTTCTTGCTTTTCCCATTTCAAAGTAGTCATTGACAAATTGCCCAACTGATGACTTTTATGTCGGTAAGACGTATTTTTGATGATAGTCTTTCCAACAGCTGCTATAAAGCTTTGTCACTACCAGCTGCTACACCATGGCCTCACTCGGTAGTCTTAAAGTCTAATTAGTTTTCTTGTACGCCTGGGTGCGTTTTGAGCTGTAAAATAAAACTTGGTGGGTAAAGTGACCTTTTTTCCTGTATGCAATCTAGACAGTTTCAGAAGCGTCCTTTATAAATGTACAATACATTGATTGAGCTGACGGCATTTGGGCCTCAAATTACTTCTTACACATAGAAGAGAACAAGGGCTTGTTTTGAAAGTTTCCGACTTAATTATTTTCTTTCAAAAAAAGAGAAAAAGACAAATTCAGAATTTGAGGAGAATCACAGATTTTTGTTCTGACTGGTTCCTAAATAAAAATGTTTGTGGCCTTCAGGACAGTCTAGAAAGGGAGCAAATATTAAGATAAATTTGAATCAGGAAATTTTATTAAGATAAATTTGAATCAGGAAATTAAAATAAAATAGGGTCTAGCAGTGGAGACAGACATATCCACCAACAACCTTGTTCATTCCATTAGACTCAAGTAGAGGATGTGGGACCATTTATCCTCTTGGAGAGGAAAGAGACGAGAGGGGAGCTGTAAACCTACATGGAGCAGAGATACTTAAATTGGACTTTGAAAGATGATTAAGAGCGTCTCCCTGTGGGTGTGGTTAGGTTGGTTGGGTGTCATCCCGTGCACCAAAAGGTCGCTGGTTCAATTCCCTGTCAGGGCACATATGCAGGTTGCCAGCTCAATCCCCAGTAGCGGGTGTGCAGGAAGCATCTGATGGATGTTTCTCTCTCTCTCCCTCTCTTACCCACTCTCCCTCCATCCCTCTCTTTTCCTCGCTCTATAAAGTCAATAAAAACATACATTTTGAGTTGGAGTAGGGCGAAGTCATCAGAGAGGGAGTTCAAAGAGGAGTTCAAGAGCCAGAGTGAAGGATGGGAGGCATGGATAGGGTGGCCTTTGGGACCCTGGGGAGGCAGCAAGGGGCAGGAATGTGTCCAGTGGTGGACTGGGTTCTTCCAGATGTAAAAGGCTCTGATTGAGGTCCCAGGTTTAGGGAGAATAAAAAGATGTATATATGTTTTCAACACATATGGAGAACACTCATTTTTATTTGTTACTTAGAGACATTCAGAAATCAAATTATTGTGCTGGAATAATATGGAATTGGAGCTTTTTAAAAATGAATCTAAATAATTCATCTGGTGGTGTCTGGCACTCTGACCTCAGTATATTGCAATGTCATCTTCCTGTGGGTCCCCTAAGCAATGCCTTGTGGGTAATGAAGCGGCTTGTCTCTTCCAAGAGCAGAAAGGACTCCCGTCCTCCTGCACCGTCTGTGTATTTTTCCCTCCCCGTCTATTCATGCACCAATTGAAATTCTCATGTAAGGGGACCTCTTTTGAGACCCTGTGATGGGATAGAATGCGTTGAGTCTTTCTTTTCTTTCTTTGAAAGCACCATTACAACCGCCACTTCCCCCTCCCCATTCATTTTCATAACCGTGTCTACAGCGATTGCTTTTTCTTTGAACCTTGCTTGAAAGTGCCCCAGCCCCTTCACCTGGCGCTCGAAGGTGAGAGTGATGACATGCGGGTGCTGTCCTATCCATCAAGTGCTGGTGCTGCGCTGGCATTAATCACATAAACCTGCACGGCTGGGTGAGTTTCCTTCCTGTCCTCTCCCACTGCTCCCACCCTGCTCGCTCTCCGTGGCATTCATTAAAATGCCACCGATGCTTCGGGGGCGGCATTATCTCTCTCTCTCCCCTCCCGTGGCCAGGTGCTGTGTTTGACTCCCGGGGGCCGGGAAACGATGGTTACAAAGCTGAACATTTAATTAAAGGGCCTCCGATGGCCTCTGTGACTGATTTCCTTTCTAATCTGCCAGGATCCTCTGGGAGCTTCTTCTCGGGCCCTGTGATCTGCACTGAGCCCAGTGACAGCCCCAGGAGTAGAGATGGGCCTCCACATGAGACTGGGCATCTGTGTGCTGAGGGTTTGCCAGTGTGACACACCTGTTGACTACACCTCACCCAGGGACACCCTGCTGGTGCCCAGACCCTCCTCCCTGGTGCCCCACCAACTCCTTCTCCAGTCCACTTCCTAACCCCTAGATAGAAGTCTTTGAGTTCAGAGTCTCTTGCTCTGGCCTTCATTCCCATTTTATTTATTGAGTACCTACTATGTGCCAGGCCCTGCACCAGTCACTGGGGACACGTTGGTTCTGGCCCCATGGAGTTTACATTCTAGCAGGGGAGACGAGAAAAAGTAAACAAAAGTGTAAGCAAGGCAGAATGGTCCAAAGTATAAGAAGTGCTGTGAACAAAAAAGGGGCGGAGACAGAACCTACTAGGGGTGGGCAAACCTGGTATCAAATAGCGTGGTGGGAGAAGCCGTGGTCCCAACCAGCACCAACAGCATCACCTGGGAACCTCTAAGAAATGCAGATTCTAGGCCCAAATCCCAGGTGTCTGAGTCAGAGGCTCTGGGGCGGGCCCTCCAGGTCATTCTGATGTCCATTCATGTGAGAACCAATGATTTCAGCTGCAACTACATGGTGGGAAGGAAGTAACTGTGAGAAAGTGTGGAGGAAAGTACATTCCAGACAGAGGGACTGAAGACCCAGACAGGAAAGAGCGTGGCTTGTTCAAGGAAGTGAAACTAAGACCGCTTTGGTGGAAGCGAAGTGACAGGAGAGTGGCCGAAGATGTTGGTGATGTGGGCAGGGATTAAGTCACACAGGCTCTTGTAGACCAGGGTGACAGGTTTGGATTTCAGCTAAAGTGAGAAACTGTTGAAGCATTTTACGCAGTACCATGCATGGGTGTAGATTCCTTTAAGATGATCTCCATTGCTGAACCCTGAACAGATTGGAGCATCTTAAGAGTGGGCGTGGGGATACCAGTTAGGAGAACGATGCAATGGTCCAAGCAGTGGATGGTGGTGGCCTGGACTAAGGTGGTATCAGTAGAGATGGAGGTAGGGAAGTAATTCCGAGATATGTTTTAGAGAGAAGGTCAGAAAGACTCCCCACTGCTGATGGTCTGCAGTGGAATGCGGTTATGGAGAGGGAGATGACTAATTGACTCCCCATTTCTGCCTTGGGTAACTGGGTGGATGGAGGTGTCATTGACTCCCTGAGAGGCAACAGGGTGGACATGCCTTCTTGGCCTTTAATGCAGATTCTCCCTAACACATCTGGGCAGGCATCTCACAGTAAACAACTTCACAGAGCCTGTGCTAAGCTTGACTCATGGGCTACATCCTCAGTTCAACCCAGACCCCCGAGAGGAGCCACAGGACTGCCCCCATGAGGGCTCTGTCCCTGAAGCACTGTGGCTTATGTGCGTGAAGGTCTGAGGAAGACCTCAATGACCACGTCTGTATGCAGAACCATGTTCCTGTTGGAAAAGGGTTGAGTCATTCCCCAGCCTGGCTTAGAGGTGCATGCTTGCCATGTTCACCTTAGGGAGGAGAAGAGAGTAGAGAGAATAGGGAGACATTGCCTGGAGCCAGGAAACTCAGACAGCCCTAGAACCCAGTGGGGTTGGAGGGAGGAGTGGCCAGAGGCCGGGAGGACAGTGGAGAAAGCTGTGGCTCAGTAGCGAGTGAGCCTCTGCCCAGTCACCCACCGTGAAGAGTGAACCGCAGGCGGGAATAGGAAGCAAACCGATTTTTAAACTCTGCACAGTCCTGTGGAGAAGGTAGGCTGGTGACATAAAAAGTGCTTGTGGGCTGCTCAATCCCTGAGTCTTGCTCATGAGGCTAAAGGACATGTCACCTCTTCTCTCACACGGGTGAATAGTGAATATGTCAATCACGCCAGCCCATCAGGGGTCAGTCACATGGGCGTTATGGTGTGTGTGCTGTGCAGGGTGCTTTGTCCCTCACTTCCTGTGTCTATTTGGGATACGTGGGTAGATCATCATCTAGATTTAAACCCTGAAAAAGGTGCTAAGATCGATAGAGATGTATGCAAAGGAGCATGGGAAGAAAGTCTGTGAATTCGAACACAAAGGGCCGTAACCTAAGAAGGTGAGAAATTGATCCACCAGAATCAGCTGAACCAGGAGGGCTCTGGGGATTTGCCTTTGGAAAGACATTTACATTGTCTGTGTGATTGACATGTCTATGTTGTCTGTGTGATTGACATGTCTATGTGGCCTGTGTGATTGACATGTTTACGTTGTCTAGGTAATTGGCATTTGAGACCAGAAGTTCTCAAATGGGAGGGATTTACCCTAAGGGGTGCTTGGCAATGTCTTGAGACAGTGTCACAGTTGGGGACACAGGATGCTACTGGCATCTGGCAGGTAGAGGCAAAGGATGCTGCTAAACATGCTGCAATTCATAGGACAACACAGTTATCCAGCCCCAAATGTCAGCAGTGCTGAGGCTGAGGGACCCTGGGTTGGACCATGTGAGGAGAACAGAATAAGAAAGTGTGGTCTGATGGCCTGGCACAGGAAGAGGGCGTGGCCATCCCCATTGGGCAAGAGTGACTTTCAGCTGGTCATCAGAGCAACAAGACGAGGACATTGAGTGAGATCCCACCTATATTCCTGCTCTTATGTGAGTCTCCCTGGAAATAAACAAATTTGCTGCCCTCCATCTGTGAGTTGATGTGGGAGGGGTGGGGCTGAGATCACCGAGGAAGAAGATGGAGAGTGAGAAGAGAAAGAGGGCCCAGGTCTGCGCACCTGATTTAAGGGGCATGCAGTTGAAGACGCAATACAAGACCCTGAAGAGAGATAGATGGCTCCTTTCAGTGAAAACAGAGGGTCTTGATTTCAGAGAGAAGGTGTGCATTTTTATGGAAAACCACTCTACCCTCATCCTTGCTATAGATACCAATCTTCCTATGGAAGGCATGGAGCGCGCGCACACACACACACACACACACACACACACACACATAGGTTGTTGCAGAAAATGCCATTCTGGTTTTAGCCAGGGGTGGTTTTGAAGCTTCAACCACAAAGAAGTGATTGTGAGAATTCCACTTTTTTTGTCCTGACAACCCTTTGTCTTCACCGCATAGTGGGAGGGTCCAGTGGGCAGTTGGACAACAAAGGCACTTTCCCTGTAACTGTCAGTATCACTCCTTTTCTTACCAACTGGGAGGCCGCGTAACCCTCCTAGCTACCCCAGGCCTCTCTTCCTGGGGATGGAAATTTCCATTATTGATGGGGAAACAGCAGGCTAATGGCACAGACGAACTGTAAATTTTGACAGCCCCGACAGGTAAATATTGGCTTTGCACAAACAGGTTCCTATAAATAACGCGTCTGCTGTAGAAACTCCGCAGATGGTAGCAAGGCAGTGCCGGAGCGCTGCTTCTCCCAGGGTGCTCGGTGCGGAAGAGCACAGCTGTCGGCTCGGCACCTCTGCTGGGCCGCAGCCTGTCCCCTGCCCTGTCCTCCTAGGCGGGCACAGGTGGCACAGGCAGAGGTCAGGCATTTCCATCATCTGCCTCCAGTGCCTTTCATTCCAGGATCCCAAAGGGGATTCTCCCAAATGTCACTGCTTCAGGTTTTGCAGGCGAAGTGGGAATCTGTCTGACACGGGGCTTTCTCAGCCCCTGGTCAAGTTGGTCCTATTGACAAGAAAACCAAGCGCAGTGAGCACGCAGGCACTCTGGCCTGGATTCCTGGCCGCCTGGCTAAACATAGTGCTGTCACCGCTCCGGACAGACGTTGGGAGGCTGTGTGCGGGACGATGCTGACCTGAAGGGGGATGTGTGGGGAAGGGAGCCATTCTCATCGGCAGGTCTTCTTGCTGGGGACACTTGCCCAGCGGCCATCTCACCCAGTCCCGGGAGCCACCAGGACTGGAGAGAGCCACCACTGGAAGACTATGCAGGCAGCCCTAGCCGGTTTGGCTCAGTGCATAGAGCATCAGCCTGTGGACTGAAAGGTCCCGGGTTCAATTCCAGTCAAGGGTTCAATTCCAGTCAAGGGCACACACCCGGGTTGTGGGCTTGATCCCCACTAGGGGGTGTGCAGGAGGCACCGATCAATGATTCTCTCTCATCATTGATGTTTCTCTCTCTCCCTCCCTTCCTCTCTGAAATCAATAAAAATAAATTGAAAAAACGTTATTTATTATTTTGTCCTTCTACACAGAAGGTATTATTATTAAGAAATAATATTGGCAGAGTGTGCAATTAGACAATTTGTAGTAGAAAATTAGGAGGAAATACGTTTCAGAGAACTACAGCAGGATGTATTAGTGAGTAATGGAGAGGTGATGGTGTTGCACCCAACGCCACGTCGTCTGTGGTGTCTCCTTTGGCCTGGGCCCAGGCGAGGAGAGCAGAGCTGAGAGTCTGCAGTCATTGCAAAGTGGAGCCGGTGTGTGCTCGGCCTTGTGTCCACAGAGCAAGTCCAGGACTTCTACTCCTGCTCTGAGGCCACTGCCACCATCAGCGCAGTCTCCTTTGCTTTTGGGCGGGGTGGTCTTCTGTGAGTCCATGTTCAGGAGAAGTACTAGGCTATCAGGTTGGGGGCTTTGGCTTTTCCCCCCAACATGCACGAAGGCCTGTGTTTTCCATAAGAGCTGTGAATGCCTCACATTCTGGCTGTGTCCATGCCTTCTGCTTCCTGGGCCCTCTGAGGCTGCCCAGCACTCAGCAGGCAGCAGTATGTGGAGGGCAGATGGCTCCATGAGCTCTAGTTGTGAGGAATCTTATTTCCATACTAGAGGCCTTCCCATCCTATCAGGGCCGTCTCGCCCAGTCCCGATTGGGGCCAGCCAGGGGGAGGGACCGCAGAGGTTGGCTGTGGGAGCACACTGACCACCAGGGGGCAACTCCTGCATTGAGCATCTGCCCCCTGGTGGTCAGTGCATGTCATAGCTCCCAGCTGGTCATTGGGTTGTAACAGTTGCTTAGGCTTTTATATATATAGATTGGGGAAGAGATCAGAAAATTCTTCATGGGTAAAATTACAGCTTGATTGCAATAGGGTAGCTGAGCGAGATGCTCAGCATAGAAATAATAAGTCACCTTCCACTGAGCCTGTGAGAAGCATAGAACAATGGCATCACACAGGAGGCCCAGGGGTAGAGCAGGAAATGTCTGAGCCTCGTAATCGGGCAGACGAACCGTGCATGCCTTCCTGGGACTTTCTAAAGGAGAATGCCACTCTGTGCATGCCAGGGGCCAGCCACTTGTTATTGAACCTAAATGTCTTCATTTTTATTTATTTATTTTTAAAAATATTTTTGTTGATTTTTGAGGGAGAGAGAAACATCAACGAGAAACATTGATCAGCTGCCTCCTGCATGCCCCCTACTCGGGATTGAGCCTGCAACCCAGGCATGTGCCCTGACCAGGAATCAAACCAACAACCTCTTGGTGCACAGGACAATGCTCAACCAACTGAGCACACCAGCCAGGCCGCTTCGTTTTTAAAATGTAAATGATAATAATCAAATTCTTCTGACTGTGACATCCGAGAGGTGGTGGAATGCAAGGGGGACTCTGGAGCCACGGTGCCCGGTTCACATCCCTGCTCAGCCCTTTACTCACTGACCAATCTCTGCTAAATTCCTTAACCTGTCTGTGCCTACATGTCCTTTTAACACTCTGGTGTGGGGTGAATTTCCCGCCAAAATATAAGATGGCTCTGTCTTTTGGTTTTGTTCCATCCACCAAAAGGGTAGATTACAAACAAATATTTGGTAATACGCAGTTACAATCGGCCCGAGTTTACACGTTTCCCGCACTCCACCGCAAATCTATATGAACCGAGTTAAAGACGGCTCCCTCGGAGTACGCGTAATTCACGCGAGCCGACTTAACTCGTTTCCCGCACTCCAAGTGTAAAGAATGGGGAGAGCTGCTGTGAGAGTAAGTAACTAATTGTGTGAAGTGCTCGGAATAGGGGCGTAGGCAAGTGTTGAGTGCGTGCTGTGACCATCGGAGGTGGCACCGAGGGCAGATGCCCGCCTGGGGGGCTCTCTTCCTCCGGCTCATTCTTCCACTCTCCTGTGCTTTTCTGAAGGATTTCTGGATCATTTTATTAACTGTGGAATCAGCCACATTATTGTCATTGTCATACAGGATGGCACCGCTATTGTCTAGGACAGATGGCCTCACTAGAGCCAGCTTGTGCACAAAGCCGGGAAAACGCTTTCCAGGCCCGTGGAGAGAGGGGTGAGTTTTGTTACTCGGAGCTGGAGTTAAAGTTTTGTTTCTGTTTTGTTATTAGGAAAACATGATATTAATTGGAAAAAAATGCAAAGTGCTCTGAATTCCACAGTAATCTGCATGCTTGTCTAAGAAGGAGCAAGTGAACTATTTAGAGGCATAAACTACATTTCACTTATTCAAGATATTAATAAGTATTCCAATCATTCATTCACTCATTCACTCATTCATTCATTCTTCATTCAAACTCTCTTACGCAGTGATTGTACACTGGGTTGGGGATAGAAATAGAACAGGACTGGCTTCACCCCTCCCCCCCAAATCCAATCATATTGGCAACCTCAGTGAATGAAAGTGGATGATGCGAGCAGCTGGGTAAAGATCTGTTCATGAATGGTGATGGAGAATACCAACCAGGAGATCACAGGCAAGAGAAAGGGGTTGGCCTGTGTGAGGACTAGTGTAGCGCCTGGGCTGAGGCAGAGCTTAACAGAGGATGTGGGAAAGGGAAGGTTAAACTCACATAAACACCAGTGTCACTTGGAAAAAGATTTTAAGAATTAAAGAAAAGTTATCATTGACCACCCAGAACTATATCACCAAACTAAATAAGTGACCGTGAATGTGTACAATGGAAGGACTTTGGTGACTGTTTCATTCTCATTTGCATGTTCATTGTCCTCTAACCAGGTGGTCAGCGATGTCTGTATTGTACAAATCGAGAGGCTGGCGCTCAGAGAGAATAAGGGAATAGCACTCACGGGTGGGGATCCAGGTTCCGCAGGTGGCCGGAGCCCTTGCCGCAGTGCCCTGGCCCGCCACGCCAGCCGCCGCCGCTGTGGTTAGGTGGCTGGTCCCGGTGGCTCATCACTGCGGGAGAACTGGAAGCTCACAGTGGCGTCTGTAGCAGCCGCCTTTCATCTCCCGGCTCCTTAGCCTTCCTCTCCCCTCCTTGCTGGGAGCGGCTTATCAGTCAGTACAGTGCCTCTTGGGCATCTCCACCGTGTGTCCCTTTTCTCAGCAAGTGTCCATCGTCACCGGCCTAAGAACGTCCTGGCGGGGGCGGCAGTCTCCCATGAGCGTGCCGCGCCGCGGATGAGCGCATGGTGCAGGTCCTTCCAGCTGGAACAGAGTGGGCTCACCACAGCAAGCCCGTCCCTGAACAGGAGTCAGTCGTTCCTGCAAGAGGCAGCCGATCAATAGATCTCTCTCATCATTGACGTTTCTGTACCTCTCTGAAATAAACTTTAAAAACCCACTTATTTTGAACATCATAGAGGACGGGAAGGTGCTGGAGCAGCAGGTTTCCTTCCCACACGGTCTCTGGTTAGCTGACGTTTCAGAAATCAAGTTAAGTTTTCCTAGAACCAGCATAAGAGTAATGCAGGTGATCCCAAGACAGGACTGTTTAACTGGAAACTGACTTGGAATTCAGTTTACATTGTTCAGGGATATTTCATGAAACACATAGCTGATGGCCCCTGCCCCCTCCCTCATGATGCTGCTCTAAATTCCCCAGCTACAAGTTCTTTCTTTCTCCCAACCTCTTATCACACTGGCCCTGTGCCTCTCTGTGCATTTATAATTCACCAGCCACACGAGAGCTAATTGTGTACATGGCTTATCTCCCTGCTGGTGAAGAAACTCCTCCTGGGACGTGCCTCTCAGAGCCCACGATGCCTAGCACAGAGCTTGTGCGTGCTAGACACCCTGATGATGGGCTTGGTGAGGGTTTCTCGTGTTTACTTATTTACTTATTTTATTATTTGTCTACTTTATTATTCTAATTAACTAGTTGTTATCTGTTAGCTGACACTTATTGAATATCTACTGTGTGCTCAGCCCTTTGCAGTTGTTATTTCATTTAATATTTACAACATAACTCTCAGTTTACAAATCTAGAAATGGAGGCTTTAAGAAATTGTAAATAACTGGCCCAGTGTCAGAGGCTGTATCCAAACTGGGTGTCTCTTACCTAAGCCTGCAGCAGATCACCAAGCATTGCCCTCTCAGGGGCTGAAGAATACACCAATCCTCCAAACCCAGAAGAGTAACCTCAGGGGTACCTTGGTGGTTCCCCATTCTCCTCAAGTCCCGCTGTAGAGGTGATCGCCCCTCAGAATGAAAGACTCGGGAGGACACCGGCCAATTGCTTCTTCTCCTGCCGTCTGAGTGTGGAAGCCTCTCCGTGGCCTGCAGTGTCTGAGGTTGTTTCACCACATTTGCCCCGCTGTGGCTGTGAGCCCTGTTCCCATTGGGTCAAGTGCCAATTAAGGCAGCATTCTCCTTTAGAAAGTCCCTACCGAGAGAATGGCCTCAGAACTGGGAAATGGCCATCTATTCGCTTTCCACTTGCCCAGCTGCTAATGGGGTGAGGAGGACGCCAACAACATGTGCCCCTCAGAATCTTCTCAAGTAGAAAGTGCTGGCGATTCCACACCCAGTGATTTTCAGCCTATTGCCCCCTGTGGAGCCAAGAAGTCAAGCCAGCCAGTATTTATAGGGCCACGTCACTGTAAGAAGCGGCTGGCACTGGGAGCTCGTTCACACTTATTTTGATTCGTCTTCCTGGTTGGCTTTTGTTAGGGGCACACAGTTTGCTGAAGGAAGGAGCAGGAGGTTTGAGCTCTCGCTCTGGATAAATGCTACTCCATGCGTGCCAGGGGCCAGCCGCTTGTCCCCTCTGACTCCCAGCCTCCACTAAAAGCAGGAGCATTGGCTATGGAACTCTTTGCTCTCTCCTTCTTGGCCTGGATTTCTTAGGGTGTGTGCAGCTCCCAAGGGAGAGGGTTTATCTGCCATCGGAGTGGGGATGGGGACCTTTGAATGCATGTGGCCCAGTCCAGAACCACTGCCATGTCACTGACATGTTTTATGTTCCACTTCATCTTTGAAAATGGTCAGAAACACAGTTCTTGGTAAGTGAGTGGAATCAAAATAGTAACCCCAGTTGGAGTGGGTTTGCGCTCTGCAGACTTTTATTTGCAGAAGGTGAACCATGCAGAACCTGCAGTGAGAGCTGTTCAAGTGGGTGCGGGTCCCTGCCTGATTGGGTTAAATCTTGGAGCAGGTTTCAGACCTCTGTCTCTGGTAAGTGGCCCAGCCTTTGACCTAGATATGACATGGCCAGGAAATCGACAAAGTCCTTTCTGAGACTCATGCCAAATGTGTAATTATATCCACAGGAGGTGATTTATGGCTCATTTTCCCTTTTTTTATAGTTTTAAGAATTATTCAGGTAAACATACGTTCCTTTTTTAATTAAAAATATCTATGCTGTTTTGAATGAATGCAACTTTAAAAAAAATTAACATCACTGAACAAAGAAGACAAATATTCCCTCATTCAGGGAACTTACATCCTCTGTGGCCATTGATGACAACTAAGTACCATATTTGTCCATTCACGCGCAGAGCATCCACAGTGAAGCACCTGCAGGGGGACCCTCCTACCCCATGCAGCTGGAGCCGGCAGCTGATTCGTTAACCAAAAAAGGTCACAAAATGATTATGCTTGATCATAACATGGTATATGTGTACCTTAAATATTCTAATTTAAAATGTATACATGCATATTCATTTACCCGACTGTTTTGAGACCAAAACGCTTCTTAGGTTTGCTGATTGGAGCTTGTAATGACCATGCTCACATAAACCATGCCAGAAAGGCATCATCTGCAATTTCCGGCCTCAGTCTTCTTGAAGCAGAATGAGATCTTGAAGGCATTTAGGAAGCCATCTAAGTACAGAATCTTCCAGGCTTCTGTGGTTGACCCACCCCCACCTGGTTCAATGGCAGATTTGATTTCATTTTAGCAACTCTTTTTTTTTTAATCCAACCTCCCAAAGCATGCAACTTAGATCATTTTCTTTTCACACCCACATTTTTTTCAGTGTATATAATATGCAACCAAATCACATAATTACACTAACACATATAACTGGCAGAAAGAGACCCCAAAATCTCACATCTCATATGGTGGAAGGAGAAACACAGGGGCATCCCAGCAACTAGACTGTTAGTTTGAACTGTCAGCTTAGGCACCAGTCATATTTTACAGAAAGGGTGGAAAGCATTTCTTAATCTAACAAGTTAAGTATGCAGCGATTATTGAGAACTCCTACTGTACTTCTAACCGTGAACATGAGCACCCACATTTGCATCCTCTAGAACAGTGAGAGCTATAGATCCCTTGTGGTTCCATGGGTGGAGGCGGGTGTCAGTAGAGAGAGTTGGCCGCAGCTTAGCATAGAATGAAGGACGTTCTATGCTCACTCTCCCCCAGCTTCCTTCAACTGTAGGAGCTGCTCCTTTATCTGTTTTATACACCTGATGGCTGCATTTAATTTTATTTTTTAAGAAAAGACTTAGAGCCCTAGCTGGTATGGCTCAGTGGATAGAGCATCAGCCTGTGGACTGAAGGGTCCCGGGTTCGATGCCTAGGTTGTGGGCTCGAACCCCAGTGGGGGGTGTGCAGGAGGCAGTCAATCAATGATTCTCTCATCATTGATGTTTCTATCTCCCTCTTTCTTCCTCTATGAAATCAATAAAAATATATTTTAAAAAGGACTTAGAGAATGGTTGCATCTTTAAATAAGGGATATTTGGGTGCTTTTAGAGAGGAAAATTTAGACTTTCAACAGTCTGGCAAATAGTACCATAGGTAGAAGACACCTGATAACATTTCTGGATTTTTTTTTAAGACTAATGATTTAAAGTGCCTGGTTTCCACCTGATTTTCCCAATTAATTTTCTATGAATAGGCACTGGATTCATTTCCCAGAGCTGCCATAACAAAGTACCACAAACAAGTTGGCTTTAAAAAGCATAAATGTATTATCTCACAGTTATGGAGCCAAGAAGTCCAAAATCAAGGTGTAACAGGGCCATTTCCTGAAACCTACGGAGGAACCTTCCTTTCCTCTTCCCGGATTTGGGTGGTTTCCTGGCAATCATCAACATTCCTGACAAGCCTCTGCAGAACCCAGTCATCACATGGCGTTCTCCCTGTGTGTCTGTTCTTCACATGACCATCTTCTTTTTTTAAAATATATTTTTATTGATTTCAGAGAGGAAGGGAGAGGGAGAGAGATAGAAACATCAATGATGAGAGAGAATCATTGATCGGCTGCCTCCTGTACCCCCTCCCCCACCCCGCCCCCCAGCAGGGGATCGAGCACACAACCGGGGCATGTGCCCTTGACTGGAATTGAACTCGGGACCCTTCAGGCGACGCTCTATCCACTGAGCCAAACCAGCTAAGGCAATCTTCTCATGAGAAAACCGGTCATGTTGGATTAGGGGCCCACCCTACTGCAGCATGACCTCATCTTAATTAATTACACCTGCAGTGACCTTATTTCCAAGGAGGGTCACATTCTGAGGTACTGGCATTAGGACTTCAACCTATTTTGGTGGTGGTTGGGAGGGGGGAGGGCGGGCGGGGTGCGCAGTCACAATTCAACCTGTAACAGGCACTAAGGATTTTCTGGGTATAATTTTTCTCCCTGCCTCCAGCATCCTGAATTCCTAGAAACTGCCAATGAATAAAACAAAGCCTTTCAACATTTATAATGTCAGAGATGTCCTTGTGCTTGAATGAAACTGAAATAGATCCTCCGGGAGAATCTCTTAATGGAGACGAGACAGCGTAAGCAAGGAAAGGCATTCCAGGGAAAGGAGCCAGCGTGTTTGGAGCGCTCACGCTGTCCTTCATTCTGCATGACACACAGCACACCCCTGGTTTTATTTTTCATTTATTGTCCCCCAAATTCTAATCGGTGTCTCCATTATTTCATGTACTTTAATTTCCAAGTAACAGAAAACATTATGGTGAACAAGAAGAAAAAGTATTGGCTCATATAACTAGAGGCTAGACATGATGTAGACTTCAGGGCTGGCTTAACCCAACTTCATTTCTCTGCATTTCCCACGGCTCCACCCTCCTGCGTGTCAGCATCAGTGCTGGACATCGCACACCACGATTTCCTGTGGGAGAGATGGGGGTCACAGGGGACCTGATCCACAGCAGCACCCAGTCGGGTTTCTGCTTGTCTCCTTGGCTTGAACTTGAGCACAAACCCAGTTCTGAACCAAATAATGTCCAATAAGACCTGCACCCGGAGGTGGGGGGTCAGCACTTGCTCTGATAAAGGACTGCCCAGAGGACAGACGGACACCTGAGTGAAATGAGAGTTCTCTCAGGCGGAGGAAGAGGCAGTCATTAGGTCAGTCCGCAACGCGTCCACCTCAGCAGGCCCCATGTACGGATGAAGTAACTATGATTTAGGGACCCTACTCAGCTCCTTCCAGAACCAGGCAGCTCATGAGTGTTAGGCTAACCCTCAGCACCCAGTGTCTCTGACTTTCTCGTCTATCCCGCCGCCACCAGTCCTCTTACTGGAGTGGCTACGTGCTCCCTATGCTTTGGGAGCCCTTACGTAGTCTTCGCTGCTTAGAAACTTGTTCTCCACCCCCTTGACCATGCACCTTCTAACAAGAGTGCCAAGAGCCTCCTAAGGTGGTGTGCCTCTGTAAGTGAAAAATGCTGTCCAGGTGTGAAGAGTTCAGAGGGAATTCTGGGAATGCTTATGCTGGGAGAATGGGCTCCCCACCTGGATAGACAGCCTCAGGGGAACCACTGAATTCTTAGTTTCCCTTCGGTGCTTTCATTCACTCTGGTCAAGATATCAGGTAGGCTGCCAGGCCGGTGTGTCTCAGTGGTTGATCATCGACCTATGAACCAGGAAGTCAGGGTTCAATTCCTGGTCAGAGCACATGCCTATATTGGGGGCTAGATCCCCCGTGGGGGCCGCGCAAGAGGCAGCCAATCCATGATTCTCGCTCATTGTTAATGTTTCTATTTATCTCTTCCTCTCTGAAATGAATAAAAATATATTTTTAAAAATATATATCAAGTAGGCTGATTTACTAGTAAGACATCAAAAAATAGAGGGAGGAAGGAAGGGAATAAGAGGAAGAGAAAGAGAGACTCCCCCCAACTTTGCAGTTAGCCACTTGGGTACTTTTGAGAAGGGACAGGCAATACCTGAACCCTGAATGACCTCTCTGGAGACGCTGCATGGAGACCGTGGTGGGTCTGTCATGGCCAAGCGTCTCGGGAAATCTCCGACACGGAAGGACGAAGCTTTCCTGCCTGGCATCTCACTCAAGTGACGAGGAAAGAGGACCCAGTTTCCTCCCACTCAGACCTTGGGGAAAGCCTGGGGTTTGGGCTCTAACCCTCAGTTGAACTATTCCCATGAGTTTCCTTTAGAATTTCCCTGGTCCTTAGCTACTTGAAGCTTTTCCTGGTGCTGCCAGTGGAGGATTGGAAAATCCAGAAGTTGTTCAAGGACATTTCCTCTTGTGAGCATCTGTATAGTTGAGGAGAAAAAAAAATTATTTTTCCCATTATTCGCCTTCATGCTAATTGTTTCTTTTTTCATCTCCTAATCATCAAAAGCACATGTTTTCATTTCCATTTCAATCATTTTAATCACTTGCATCGAAAGCAGAAACAATCCGATGTTACTTTTACAACGCCCCAAAGTAAACAGCTCCGGCTTCGCCTTAGCTAGCCATGCCTGAGGGCTCCCTCTCCTTGGCAGGCTCTCCCAGCAGGCTGGGTTCCACCGCGTGAGCAGCGAGAGGAAATGGTCTGAACGCCGTTAAACCGTGCACTTCCCCACCTGCACTTTCTAGAGAAACGCAATGCTGTCCACGCCTCTGACCACTCTGGCTCCCGAGCCAGTGTTTCAGCAGCCTGGGCTCGCGTGGACTTGGGTGGGGGAAGGGCTGAACTGCACTTGGATGTAATAAGCCTGATCTGCAGGATTCCAGGGATGGGACTTGAGTCTGGCAGTGATGGAAAGGTGTTAGTCACATTCCTGTCCTTTAGCACTTACCACCCAGTCCTTGAATTGTCTTCCTGTTCATCAGAGAGCTCCTTGAGGGAGGAAAAGAAGGAAACCAGTACTCATCATGAAGGATCTGGAGCCAAGAACCCTCTCTCTTGTGTGGACTGGGGTCTAAATAGTGCCTTGCCTGCCTCTTAGCACCCCCACAAGAAATGTTTTATGAGTGAGTCAATGAATGAATGAGGTTTGCCCTCTAAAGGTCAGGTCGTCTTCCCTTCAGCACATGTTTACCAGCTGGGCCCCTGTAACTTCATGTGCTATCTGGTTCCCTGAATCAATACCTTGTATTATACAGTTTTCTGATTCTCATTCACATTCTTAAAGAAAGGCACATGTACACAAAAGCCCCTAGCACATAGAATATGCTCGGTCACTGTTTGATACAAGCAGATGGTCATGAAAAGGCTCTATAGGGTAGGTAATACCATTCTCCTTTTCAAGGAGGTCATGCTGTGTTTGTCCAAGGTCACACAGGTCAAGTTTTGGATTTGTGCTCAGGTTGCGTGTATTGTGGACCTACTATGTGTTGGGTGTGCCATGGGTGCTGTCCATGTGTTTGTAATTTAATCCTGCCACAGCTCTGCAGAGTCAATAGTAGTGTGGTGATTAGGGAGATTTGAAACTGAAGCATTGAGAAGATAAATGAATTTTATTTAATGCCATGAGAGGCCCTTTGTCCATAATATTCATTATACCTCAAGCAGCTAGTCCTAGTTCTAGGAGACCTACCCTCTGGGATGAATCCCCAAACATCACCTTACATGCTGTTTCTTTCCAAATTTGCATCTTTCTCTCTCACTATAGGAAGGTGCTCAATACTGTGATAGTGGCCAAAATTTCCATCGTATTCAAATTCTGCATTATTTAAGACTAAATGCATCAACTATCAAATTGATACTAATGGATTCTGTGCAATAGGAAAGCCAGGAACTCATTTCCATTTGATCCCGTGCAATAACTAATAAAATGATGGTTATGGAGATGGAGAGAAAGTAACTAAAAGTCCCCAATTCTACCTACCTACCTGGTCTGCATGCTTTTGTTGTGCTAAAGGTCAGGAAGCAAGTTTTGGAGCCTTGGAGAACTTGCTCTGACCCTTTTATTATATTATTATTATTATTATTATTATTATTGCACTTGCCTGATTGAGAATCAGAAAAAATGGCAAATACAACATGGGTGGAATGATAGACTTTTTCACTGGGAGAGGAAAACAGAGTCAAGTTTATTTTAAAAATCAGTGAGGTGTTTCTAAAAGCACAGCATTAAAAAATGATGTTCTTGACAGGCTCTGTAGAAGATGGCTTTATGGTGTCTTAGGGGGATTTCAGTGTGGCTTGTCTTACAGGGAGCAGCCCCCACCCCACCTCCACCCCTGGGAACACAGGAGTGAGCACACAGCACAGCCTGTGGCCTGGGAGGCTTCTCACAAATGCAACTCCTCGAGTTAAAGGCCTAAGGAATGTTAATGACAGTATGAGAAAAACAAACCTTCAAAGGTTGGGAAATTTTAGCTTTAACTTGGGGGAATTGAACGGAGGTAGGCTCTCAACTCTTTTCATCTTAAAAAAAAGGCACATCCTAAAATATTACAGTATACCCATGTCGAATAGCATTCACTGATTCTGTAATCTAGAAGCAGAATAGAGCTTTTGAATTTCCTGCCATTGGTCTGCTGTTGATATTATTAATAGGACTGCCTTGGGCCCCAAATAGCCCACTTAGAATTCCTAGACACTTCCTGGGCCACAGATATTCCCAGGTCCATAGGAGGTGGCCTGTGGGCTGGGGACTCCAGCGCATCTGGGTAGTCAGTTCAGTAGCAGTACGGCCAGAGAGCTCATGGCTGCTCGCACACTGGGTGTTTCCCACCGCTCTTTGCTTTGGGTCGACCAGTTCTCCTCACATCAGGGAAGCTATCTAATGAGCAACATAATCCCCAAATGTAATTTAGGCCCCTGTGGGCATGCATTATTTCATTAGGCCACTTGGATCTCATGAAACAGCAACTATTCATCCTCTCAGTTGCTCCCACAGGGGTGTGCGAAGCTGATGAGCCCTTACTCCCGCTTTGGGGATAACTCATTGACCAGACAAGCAGGGGCCACATCCTGGGACTCCCTGGGAAGGGGTGTTTTTCACATGCACTTGGAAGGCAATGCAGTGGGTTTGGTTATCATCGACTTTACTAGCTAATATTTCAGTATACCTTGCCAGCTACTCTTTTGTTGTTGTTCGATTGGTTGGTGTTTTTTATCTTTTATTTTTTTCTTTATTGTTGAAAGTATTACAGATGTCCCCTTTGTTTGTTTGTGTGTGTTTTTTTCCCATTGACCCCTCCTCCTCGCACCCACCCCTCCCAAGCCTTCACCACTCTATTATCTGTGTCCATATATGCATATAAGTTCCCCGGTTGGTCACTCCCCACCCAACCCCAACCCCTCTTCCCTCTGAGATTTATCGGTCTGTTCCATGCTTCTATGTCTCTGAATCTATTGTATTTTGTTCATTAGTTTATTTTGTTCATTAGATTCCTCATATGAATGAGATCATCTGATACTTGGATGGGGGTAAAAAAAAACAGAGGGCAAAATATACCATTCTCATCTGCAGAATGCTTTTCAAATGCAGAGTGCTGTTTGCACATCACTGATGCTGCTGTAATCGCCTTCTGCACGGGACTGACACATGGTTCTTTTTGACCAGTCACACTAACCAATTTGCTTAAAACCCCATTGGTTGGATGGGGAGGGTCAGCATTGCTGTCAAGCCCCGGAGTGTGCAGGACAGCAGGTGGAAGGAGATTCAGAACGTCTTAAAGTAATCCTTTTCCCCGATAGAAGTGCGGGTGGCAACAGCGAGCCAGCTTTCTGTTTCCTGGGGCGGGAGGAAGACACAGCAATGCATCTTGGAGTTAATCTTAAAGACTCACTTGAACCAAAGGAGCTTATCTTCTTAGTTAACAAGTGACCAAAAAATGAGATTTCTGAATCTGCTTTTCCTGGGTTGCCTTTTGAGATTTTCAGAGATTTACCAACACCCCAGGAAAATGATAAAGCCCTACGAGATGAAGTTTGGTTTCCTGAATTATTTGAGGTTGACTGACATGATTTATTTGGTTGAACTCAATTCTGGCTTCCCATAAGAACTGAGAGATAACTCATCTATATTCTGCTATTTGAACCCTAAAATCTCTCTCCCTTGAGCCTATGACAGTAGTTAAAATGACAGTCCTTCAAAGTAACCAACTTTTTAAATATGTACATAGCCTGTGCACCTCTATCAGTCATTCTAGTGTGAACCTAGTGCCTTCAAGTTTGATTTCTAGAGTTATACTCATTGTATGGGAGGAAGGAACATGGGCTTTGCAAAAAGAGCAAGACAGTTCGGTACTGTCTCCCAAAGGTGGGGGGATGTGGTATCACAGTTGGAAGTCCTCAGTTTGGGGCTATCCATGTGCTGTTAGCTTTCAGCTCTGCTACTCCAGCCTCAGGCTTTGCAGTCCTGGCCAACAGTCAGATGGAGCAGCCTGCAGGTAAAGGAGAGCAGCGATCACTGCGCTGTGGGGGGAATGACAGGGTGCTCCGAAACAGGCTTCATTCATGACCAGCTACTCCATTGGCTGCCCAGTGTCTGGTACTGCGTTTGGGTGTTCCGGTTCTGGGAACAAGGAAAGGTATCTCTATTCTTTACTCAATCCACACCCAAAAAGAAATCTGCAAAATTCTGTCTTGATGATGCAAATGAGAAAGTTTGTACTTAGCCGCCCACCAGCATGGCTCAGTGGTTGAGTGTTGATCTATGAACCAGAAGATCACAGTTCGATTCCTGGTCAGGGCACATGCCCAGGTTGTGGGCTTGATCCCCAGTGGGGGGCGTGCAGGAGGTAGCCGATCAATGATTCTCTCTCATGATTGATGTTTCTATCTCTCTCTCCCTCTCCCTTCCTCTCTGAAATCAATAAAAAGTATATATATTTTTTTAAAAAAAAGAAAGTTTGCACGTAGCTTACCCAGAGTTGTGCACTACAGAGTGGCCATTTAGGATGGGGGTCAGGCTTTGGTGGCGCCCGTCTCCATGTGTGTCCCTGTGCACCCAGCATCTCTCCGGGGCTAAGAACCCACCTGAAATTCCCACACTGCAGCCACTGTCAGTGACCACAGTGCTCACTGCTGACTGGAACTGTGTGAGTAAATCTTGCTAGTCGTGGGTCCCTCGCACTTACAGATGAAATTTAGAAATGGATTTAAACAAAAAGCAAAGGCTGTGGCCACCCCAGGTGTGAGACTTGGAGCCGTGTTCTGGCCGCCGTGTCCATCGGCCTGGCCCGGCATCCTGCTTCCCTCCTGTTGGCCAGGCCGTGGGGTTTTGTTGCCAAAGGTGGCGAGGACCTTGACACGCAGTCTGACAGCTTCATCTCACAGGAGTCACTCCGACGTGTTAGACGGGAAGGAAGTGTCCCGTCAGAGGGCAGTGAGAGCAGCAGCTTCGCGGAGCTACGGGGAGTAAAGGTGGAACACACCCTCACTTGTCATTTTCTGAGTCCTGGTCCCCACTTTTCTCGTTTGGTAGAAAGCAGGGTGTGCCTTCTGCACTCCTCTAGGTCCTCCAGTGAGAACAGTGGAGGGAGCCCAGGAGCAGATGCATTAGGGCGTCTTCAGGCTCCTCCGCAGCACGAGGCATAGCAAAGCCCCACTGTCCACAGGGAACGATGACTTTTCTCAAGGGGAGGTCATCGTAGCTCTCGCCGTGGTGTTAGTTCGAGACTAGCCAAGGAAGATTCTAGAACTTTACTGGAACTCATGTAAACAAGGATTCCTTTGTGCGGGATTGTTGCTGAGAAGCAGATTCTAAAGGATCCGCCACTGATCCGTGTTTGAGATTTCCTAAGCAGGTATGGCGTGCGCATCTCCTGTGGTCCAACGAGTTGAGAAACCGGGTTAAGCCAAGAATCTTGGAGTTGTTGGTTGTTACTAAAGCTCCAGGATATCCTTTCAGGTTTTCAGTAGCCAATAAACTCATTGCCAAGGAGCATCTCCTAAGGCAGGAACCTGGGGCCAGACAGTCCGGGTTAAATCCCTGCTGTGCCACTCACTAGAAGTGTGGCCCTAAGCAAGTTGCCTCAGTTTCCTCATCTGTAACATGGGGATCATAATAGTATCTACCTCCTGGGGTGGTTGAAACACATAACTTAACCATGTAGGCGTTAAAACTGTGCCTAGTACCTGGTAAGTGCTCTGTAAGTGGTAGTGCTATTGTCGTTGTTATAATTTTTGAGGCTAAAAGACTGGGTATCTTTTTCAATGGTGCTAAACACCTACAGACAACTCCATAGGACCCAGTCTCTTCAGAGCTAATTGTTTGTTGTTCACTTCAAAATAAGTTATAGGGATTTCATTTTCTCCAATCTAGCATGTGTGGAGTTGGGACAAATTCATTTAAAAAGCTGGGTGGAGGTAGGTAAAGGGGAGGGAAATCTGCCATAGTGCCAACAATCAATTTTTTAAAAAGCAGGAAACAGTAAACTATGGGATTCCATTGCAAATGATGAAAGTCCAATAGGAATTTGAATAGCGTAGTTTGGGGATGTAGAAGGACAGGCCTCTGGGCTTAGAAATGAGTGCATGGGTCGCAAGCACCAACAGTGGATCGTGGGGCCCCTGCCTGCCCCTCCTCCGTCCCAGGGAGCAGGCACATAGGCAGCCTCTCAGAGTTCCTTCGAGGGCCTAGTACTGCTTCCTCTCCCTCCTCTGGTTCCTCCCACTAAGGGGAGAAAGACACTGGGAGGTTTACTCACTTGAGGTTTAAGTACAATGCTGAGTGCAGCCCAAAGCTAACAGGGCTACGACCTGAGATTCCTGCCTCGGTTTGGCTGGGACGGTTCCCCGGTGGGACTCTGGGGTCCCTGGGAAGGACCCTCGCCCCTAACCCAGCCACAACTCAGACAAAAGGAACGATTGTCCACCTGTGTTTAAAAATGCACAGCCATCCTCTCCAGCTAGACCTGGACCCTAACCTTGTCACTAACTCGATGGGTGATCTTGAGAGGGTCGTTCCAGGCTCAGGCCTGGTTCCTGACCTGTCAGAGACAGGGCGGGCCTGGGTCCTGGCCCTGCCTCCTGTGGGACTGCCTGCCACTGTCCCGATGACTCTGAATGTGCTGAGACTTGCACTGTGGGGTAGAAATGAGGGCAGAGCCTCAGTCACGATTCAGAGTTCTTCCCTCCATCCACCTCCTCGCCTGGGGCAGCCGGGACCTTCCTTATGTAACAGGGTTGGGGGAGCGCAGGCGGGAGGGTAAAAATATTACCCGAAGTTGTAGCTGAGCCAGGCGTGCTGGGTTCTGGGGATGGAGAATGAAGATGAAGGGACTCTGAGGGGCACGGAGGCAGCAGAGCACATGGAAGATCGAGATTGATTCCTCGGCCGGCACCGTCCTCTGGTCCTCGCCTGGCTGCTGGGTTTGGGCTGGGAACCAGGCTGCGGGGGCGAGGCTGGGGGAGGTGCAGCCATCACCTCACCATGGCTGAGTGTTGAATTTCCCAGGGCCTGTCATTAAACAAATTCCTGCTGCAGCCTGGCAGCCCTCAACAGACATTTGTTGCAAGAAAATTACAGCGAGGCGATTTGTCTGAGGGAAGAGCCCGGCTGGGGTCTGGATTCTTAATGACACACGGGCCTTTTGCCTTTCAAAAAACTGCTCATTGGGAAATGTATTTGCTGGCCTGTTTTTGCAATTAGAGTGGGACGTGCAAGGGTGACATCAAAAGACAAGGTGCAGATACTCTGGGCTTTGAGGCCCCTGAACGGGGAGTGGGGGGACATTGAAAGGAGGGATCCTACAGGGACCGAATGCAGGGGGATGCTGATGGGGGAGGGTTCTGAGCACAGGGCTGGGCGCCTTTCCTGGAAGTTTCTGGAGCCATTACCTCCGGGGACTTGAATCCTTTCATCAGTTCGGCTTATCTCTGCTGCCAGCAGCCAGCCTGCAGAGGCGGCGGATCTGACAGGCGCACTATATATAGACGGGCGCTCTCCGCAGCCTCGGGAAGCGCTCAAGCACCCAGAGAGTCACGAAAAGATGATGGCGCTGTCTGTTCCTTGAAGTATAAAAACGGCTTTATTTTTAGATGTTACGGTGCGTGTGTGTGTTAACCTCCTGGCAGCTGATTTCAGACGCAGCGGGGAAGACAGGCCCGAGCAGCCGAGGGGGCAGGCAGAGCCCTCCGTAGGTGTCCGGGCTCAGCCGCGGTGCTGTTGCCGTGCGGCTGGCTCCTTCTTCCTCGTGGGGACACGTGCCTTGTCAGATGGGCAGCATCATCCCTGGCCTCTCCCCAGTGGATGCCGGGAACTGCCAAATGTTCCCGGGCCTGGGGCAGAAATGGTCCCAAGGTGAGACCACCGCCGAGGACACGCGGCCTTTCCCACGGCCCCGCCCCCGGTGGTCTTCAGTGATCAGCTCTGCCCTCACCGCTGGTCGCCCTGTCCCACTTCCCTTCCAGTCGTCCCCTGCCTCCCCCAACCCCGAGGGGACACTGTCCCCCTTCGTGCTGATCCCCTCCATCGGATGACAGCCACCCTCCTCCTGCCCCCACAACACGCAGTCAGTTTAGTGTGCACTGTGTTTGCATGTGTTTACCAAATACATGTCCTGTCAGGAGAAGTTTGCCAAACGGCTGCTTCCGCAGGAGCAAACACATTTCCACTCGGGGCTTCCACTTGGTTGGCTTACATGTTTTCTAAGGCAGCTCAAGCGGCGTGTGCACCCCAAGACCTCCGGGGTCCCGTTTCTACCGCCTTAGGTCTCTTATGCTGCCCCAGTACTCAGGCCCCAGGAGAGCAGGGGGAGCTTTGCCAGCGGGAGGCCCCTCGTTTCCGGGCACCTCACAGAAGGCGGGGTGACGTGATGCATCCCGAGGGGCCAGGGCCTCCAGCCCATGAACTTGCAATTCTTGCTCCCAGGCCCAACACCCCCAGGGGAGAAAGAGGCGTGTCTCCAGGAACGATGAGCTAAGCCACTAAGCAAGGCCAGGGCTGCTGGGCAGTCTCGGAGAGCGATGGTTAATAAGGTCTGCGTTAGGATTGGGGGTCAGCCTGGTTGGAACAGACAGAGTTTGGAAGAGTGATCGTTCTAATACACAACTCGGACGGTCATCTGGCTCCTGGTGGTTCCCACAGGAGTCCCCGCCTCCCTCTGCCCAGCTCCCTCACTGGTGCTCCGGGCCGGAACTGTGTTCAGTTTTCCAGACGTGCCAGACTGCCCACCGTTGCCTGGAATGTCTCTCCTTTTCCCTTCTACCCGGAAAGCCCCCCTCATCATTCCTGACCCGACTCAAACATCTTGTCTTTGGGGCTGCCTCTCTACCTAATGACCTATGGAACATTATGGTTCTCCTGATACATTAGAGTCACTGATGCTCCTTTCTGAATCTCCGATACTTGGCACAAAGTAGACACTCCTTGAAGGTAATTGAATGAATTAATGCATGGTCCCAGGCCCATTGAAGTAATTTAAGATTTTTTAAAAATGCATTCGCTTAGGTTCTAAATTTTGGAAGGTGCCTCGAAAATTTCAAGAACCAGCCGGTGGGGTTCACTTGGTTGGGCATCATCCCAGCAATTCCTGAGAGGTTGCCAGTTCCATGCCCAGTCCGGGCACATGCCTGGGTTGTGGGCTTGATCCCTGGTAGGGGGTGTGCAGGAGGCAGCCAATCAATGTTTCTCTCTCATAGATGTTTCTATCTCTTTCCCTCTCCCTTCTTCTAATATATATATATATGAAATTATATTTAAAAAAGAAGAAAATTCCGAGACCCCCACCCAAACTCTTCTGCTTTGGCAATTCTAGCCAATTCCAAGCCCACAGCCCAGCCCTCTGCAGCATCTCATCTAACGGCAGGGTTTCTATCGCGGTTTCTTTCCTTGTAGCCGTCCAGTTGTCATGGCAGCCTTGGAACTGCTTTCCCCAAACTGAGACTAGCTTCCTCGTTGCCTCTATTCTCCTACCTGAAGCTCTCATACTGACATGCAAAGCTTCCCTGCAACATGTGAGCCAAATTTCCAAAGACAATGCACTCATTGTTAGGGTAACAGACTTTTTGTTCTGTAGGTTGTGTGACTAATGTCTCTTTCTTTTCGTTCATTAATTGATTAGCAATTAATCCCAGGGAGATTTCCGCTCCCTGGGAAACGTGCTACCGTAGTCAGGTGCTGCGAATAGGGACCGCCCATTAGAGGGAGAGATGGTTCCTGGGCAAGTCCAGACCGATGCCCACAGGAGGGACTGGGCTGTGAGTGAAGACCTTGGAGGCCTGGCTGTGCCCATCTCGATGTTATTCATCCTCCCTGACCACCTTCATTGGGTTATTCTTGCTCATTGTCACCTTTAAGAAAGACAGGAGGGCCCTGGGGTATGTTTGGTTCAGTGATAGAGTGTCGGCTCTCGGACTGAAGGGTCCCGGGTTCAGTTCCCATCAAGGACACGTACCTTGGTTGCAGGCTCGATCCCCAGCCCTGGTTGGGGCACGTGCGGGAGGCATCCAATTGATGTGTCTCTCTCACATCAGTGTTTCTCTCTGTGTGTCTCTCCCCCTCACTTTCACTCTGTCTAATAATCAATGAAAAAATATCCTCAGGAGAGGATTAAAAATAATAATAAAATTTAAAAGGAAAGACAGAAGGTACAATGAGCAGTTCTGGGAGCATTTTCCATAGGGAATGTCACTGGGATGAAGTGTGAAGCTAACACTCAGCCGATTTTTTAAAGCTACCCTGGAAGACAAATGGGAAATGGAGGTTTTCAGACCCTGATTCCTGCTGGCAGCTGAGCGCAGCCTCCACACCGGGAGCATACCGTTGCCTGGCACTCAGCCACCAGGGCCCCTTGACACCCTCGCAGCCGAAGCAAGTTCATTGTTAAGTCACGTCCATTAAAGGAGGGAGGTGTTCCTGTGTCTCTCTGTCTCCCTTGTTTCCCTCTCTGTCAAGTCCTCTTAGGGAAGACGTCTTAATTTTCAGAAGGAAAAGATCCAGGGTCCAAGAATAAAACTAATTATAATGACAAATTGACCCAAATGAGAAAAATGACAAATAATCTGTAGGCTGAGATTTTCCCAAAGCCAAGAATAAATAAAATGTCTCTTAAAGTGCCTGGTGGGGGAGGCTAAAAAAGAACTAAATATCCATTGGTGGTGGTTGTGTTTTTCCTTTGGTCTGTGATACCTGACTTTAAAAGGGGAAAATTTGTAAAAATGTTTAAGGATATAAAGTGAAATAGCAAATAGAAGTTCATGAGCTTCTGTGAATTTGGAGGTTGAGAGGAAATGTATTCAGAGTAAAATAGCGAATGAGTCTGTAGGTTTGTTTCAGGAACATCGATCTCTCAGCCGCCTCTTTCATGGGACATCACTTCAGTTGGCCAAACTGATACCTGACTTAGTGTTATTGGAATTTAAATATTTTATTGTAAATAGATACCATATTTGTTGCCCTGAAATTTGCCTCTTTTCTATAAGGGAAGAGAAGAAAAGAGCTAGCAAGGAGCAAATATATAGAATTCCAGGTGTTTGATGGGGGTTGGGGAAAGTGCCAGAAGAAAGGGAAGGAGATGTGGACAGTATTAACCAGGGGTATGCAGAGAGGCCCTACCACCCTTCGGGATGGTGTGAACTTCCCTGGGCACTTTCTAAGGGCTCACCCCAGCAAGTGCCCGGCAGACAGGTGAGGCCTCAGGGAGCTTGCTCAGGAGATGCACAGCCTTGAAAGGTAAATGACGCCATAATTGCAGGGAATTTCCCATGAAAGCTTGTGCCCCCCCCATTAACGTGGTGAACCCTGACCCGAATAGATGGTGGGATTTGGGTTTGGAGATGGGCCTTTGGAAGGTGCAGGGTCATGAGAACAGAGCCCCGGTGAATGGGATTGGCATTTGTATAAAAGATTCCGGAGCTCTCCAGCCCCTTCTGCCACATGAGGACCTAGGACAGGACACCAGCCACGAACGGGGAAGAGGCCCCCACCCAGCCATGCTGACCCCTGACCTTGGCCTTCTAGCTCCACAGCTATGAGAAATGAATTTCTGTCCTTTATACGCTACACAGTTCATGGTAATTTGTTAGAGCAGCTCAAACAGACTAAGAATCCTACCTGGACCATTTCTCATGGAAGAACATTTGGGTGACTTTTCTGTATTGAAGATAAGAGTTTCTGGAGAACTGAGTTGATGGTTATTGAATGCCTGCAGAATGCAAGCAATGATACTTGGCTCTTGAGCCAAGAAAGAGGTGGCCTTCATCTAGCTGTCAGGGAGGTCACAGGCGAGGTGGGAAGGGGGGGTGGTGGTGGTAGTAGTAGTAGTAGTAATAGTAGTAGAAATAAATAACAACAGCAGCAATGCTTATTCTAATATTGGGGAAGGGCAGTTGAAATAACTGAGACCCAGAGAGGGTAAGTGACCTGACCAGGCCACATAGCTGGTCGGTGGCAGAGCTCAGCTCCGAAAAGGGAAGGACGGGTCCAGTGGGCAGCTCTGGACCCCGAGGCCACACTGCTTCTCAAGGACATGGGAGTGAAAGGTACCCACGGAGCCCTGTCAGAAGAGGTTCGGGTGTACAGAGAAGAGAGGAGACTCCTGGGGGAGTCAAAAAAGGCTTCTCCACTGAGATGACATTTCAAGAGAGGCAAGATGGTCCAGCTGACAGCAGGAAAGCGAAGCGGCAGAAAACAACATGCAGAGTTTTGTTCTTAAATTACCATTTTGGAGAGTGATTTACTGTGGATACATTCTACGCCAGATTTTTTTAAACAACCTTTCATGCATCAAACCACAGTGATCTATTGATATTCATTAAAAGATGTGCACATATATATATGAATTCCATTATGTAAATATGTAAATTAATGGGTTGGGGAGAGATTATGTTTTAGGATATAAACCGAGCACCAGGTTATAATTAAATTTTAAAGAACGTGTTGTTGGGAGGTTGCAGCTGTCGTGTTTAATGCCCACAGACCAGCGGAGGGAGGACGTGAACTCTGCGGAGCTGTGTGAGGTCACTGTCTCTCCGGGGGCAGCGCCAGGTGACAGTCGCCAGCCCTGGGCGTCATTCCAGCGCCCCAGTCAATCCAAATCTCATTCGGAAACAAGGAGTGACACATTTCATTCCCTCTGTCATTCATCTTTATGGACTCGCTGACTCTTGTATTCCGCAGATGTGTTTTAAGAGGTCCAGAGCCCTCGGCGTTGGCTCGGGAATGGCTTGGTCGAGGGGCGTGTTGCTCAGGGCAGAAATGGTGGGATCTGGGTTCTGCGGGCCAGGCTAGAGGCTGAGGCTGGCCTTGGAGGAGAAAGCTGTCAGACACGCATCCAGGCTGGAATGCCAAGGGAAGAACCGAACATCCTGCTCAGATCACTGCTGATGCCGAGGCGGGTAGGGAGCTCCTGGCACGCCCTGCAGAGTCCCCAGCGCTGACAGGTTAGGGTTCTAAATGGTCCACCGCCTAAGCTATCAGCTTCGCACACTGGCTGGCGCTTTGGTGATGGGAGGAGCAAGGACTTCAGGGGATGGATCCAGAAAGGCTTAGACCAGGGGTCCTCAAACTACGGCCCGCGGGCCACATGCAAATACAAATATTGTATTTGTTCCCGTTTTGTTTTTTTACTTCAAAATAAGATATGTGCAGTGTGCATAGGAATTTGTTCATAGTTTTTTTTTAAACTATAGTCCGGCCCTCCAACGGTCTGAGGGACAGTGAACTGGCCCCCTGTTTAAAAAGTTTGAGGACCCCTGGCTTAGACGGATTGTTCCAGTTGCAGCCAAGTTGCCAATAGGGCTCCTTTCTCCTGAGAGCTTTGGGTTGTAGAAACTCTCCCCCAGGAGCCCAGCGTGCATCCCAGAGCATAGAGATCGGAACTGGAGCCCTGTGAGCGCGAGGGGGGTGAGGGGCAGAGTTCTCACAGGAGGACTAGGCACTAACACGCCTGCAGCAGCCTCACTTCACAATTCCCAGGCCCACTCTGGTCCAGGCACTGTGCACCGCGCTCTGATTCTCACAGCAGCCAGCAGGGTCGATGCCATTAGCCCATTTCACAGAGGAAGAGACTGAGACTCAGCCTGTAGGTGACAGAGCCAGGTGTCAAGCCCAGGGTTCGCTGACTTCCAAGCCCACGTTTTTCTGATTTTACTAACTGCTGCTTCTCTTGAGCCAGTTCAAGCCTCACCCTCTGGCTCAGGGATTTATGGGGAGTAGCCTTTAGGCTCAAAGGTCTCCAGCGTGAACCTGAGCAGCCCTGGAAAAGGCGGAGACTTTGTTCGTGGCGCTGAATACTGTGGGAAGTAACAGGGAAATGAGTGATTGTTCTGTCAGTATTCGCCAAGTGCTGGATCCCACCCAGCACGTGGTGACATTCTCTGCCTCCTGGGATCTGCCAGCCCTGGGTGCACCTACACTTGCTTGAATGTTGGGCTGTGCAAAGGACACTCCCTAAGCTTGTGCATGTTATTTTATTTTAGATGTAAATTACTGTAAGTTCACGGAACCATCCTGTGAATCAACTACATCCTCAGTATTTTGTTTTAGCCCAGCTGTTGACCAGCTAACCCATGAATGAATGAATATTTGTTTGCTCTTACAGATTCGCTGTCCTGCTACAGATAAACCAAAGGGAAAACATTTTCCCGTACCCCCTAAAGCGGCTCTACTCGGTTTTGTTGGAGGCAGCCATTTATAGACCTATCTACACATTAATTTCGAAAACTCAAGTATTTGGGAAGAGCAGATGGAGTCGCATACTGCACACACTAGCCATATATTTTGGAATATATTTCATTTTTGAGCAATTCGGTGCTGCTTTATTTAGCAAAAGCTGTCAAAGTTTTTAAAAGCAGTGAGGCGGAGATCGTGAGCGGCTGAGATGACAGAGGGCAGCCCCTCGGGCACAATGCGATGCTTCCCAGATTCCACTCTGCAGACCCAGCCGGCCCCGTTGCCTCCCACCCCATCGGTGGCGATCCAGATCCACTCTGTTCTGGGGGGCGAGCTTGGAGCCGGGTTGTCTGTGGTGTTTGTCCTTTGAGTGATTCTGATATGCAAACAGGTGTGAGAATCCACCTCCTATACCAGCCGTGGGCAAACTACAGCCCGCGGGCCGGAACCAGCCCGTTTGAAATGATAAAACTAAAAAAAAAAAAAAGACCGTACCCTTTTATGTAATGATGTTCACTTTGAATTTATATTAGTTCACACAAACACTCCATCCATGCTTTTGTTCCGGCCCTCCGGTCCAGTTTAAGAACCCATTGTGGCCCTTGAGTCAAAAAGTTTGCCCACCCCTGTCCTATACCCATATCTGAGCACTTCTCTTAGTTCCTTATTTTCTTGAGACTCTTACTTATTTTCCTCATTAAGTTACTAGAGAAGCAGAGGGGAAAATTCCATTCCTCTTCTGTTTTCTCAAAGTTGTCAGGGAAGCAAATAGGTGCTGCGCACCTCCTACATTGCCGGGAAGGTTGGCTCACAGATCCCAGTTGATCTTCACAAGAACTCACAGGTTTTAAGAACTAATTGGCCCTCAGGCATCGAGTTGAGTTATACAGACTCCTCAGTTCATAGCTTCTTGTCATCGTAAGTCCATGCAGGACTCTCCTCTTCCTGCGTCATGGTTCCTCTTCACCCCTGCTCCCCACACCAACTCCCTGCCCCCAGGAGAGACCGACCTAAATATGCCGGTATGAAGTGTGCCCGTGTCCTTATTAAATACTTCTTCTTGCTTGTATATTGTTAGTTACACAAATGACAAATCTGTAATGAAATAGATTATAAAAAGCGAGACTGTTTTTAATTTTTTCACTCAACATTATGTTTTCAGGTATGTTCCAGCTTCTGGGTAGACTTCCAACCTCTGCCTCGTATGTCACTGTCTGTATTTCCTCAGTTTAGTTTTTATCTCCCCCAGTTGATGTGCGTGCACGTTACTACAGATCCCACTGTCACAAGAAGTTCTGTCACTGCCGTTCTCATTCGCAGCCCTTGGGGACCTGTGTGTGAATTGTTTCTGGGAAGCACGCCCAGGGATTGGATCCTGGAGTCGTATGCTACATGCATATTTAGCTTCAGCTAGACTTTCGGATTGGAAACAACACAGGAGCGTTCTCATCTTCCTGTATCCCCACCAACACTGGGAATGGTCCATGTGTGTTTTTTAATCCTCACCCAAGGATATGTTTTTTATTTATTTGAGAGAGAGGGAGGGGGAGAGAGAGAGAGAGAGAGAGAGAGAGAGAGAGAGAGAGAGAGAGAGAAATATCGATGTGAGAGAAAATCAACCATTGGTTGCCTACTTCACACACCCCAACCAGGGATCGAACCCCAAACCTAGGCATGTGCCCTGACTGGGAGTCAACCCTGCAACATTTTGATGTATGAGACAGGCTTCAACTGAGCCACCGGCTAGGGCAATCATTTCGTTTTTGATCAAACATTCTTATTATTTAATGTAGGTAAATCCAACCACTTTTCATCTTATCGATAGCGCTTTTAGGGGATTACTTTATGAAATACATCCCACGCAGACTAAGGAAACAGGATCCTGGAATTGTTGCCCAAAGTCACACTACCAATGAGCGGCAAGATGTGAGATGATGAAAAAGTAACCCTTCATAAACTGAGCCGAGGTGCTCACAACACTCAAGGCAGTCAGTACTGCGTGTACCAGAAGCTCTAGCGTGCCACTCGGCGTCTCTCCGGACCTCAGCCTGCAGCTTCTGGTCGGATTCACTGCATTGTCCTTTCTGCCTGAAATCCATGCAAAGTGCCTCTGTTGGCCCCACCTCCAGGCTGGCGTCATTACCGTTTGGCCATCGTTAAACTCATTACCACTCCTGCTCAGAGAGCCTCTGGCTCAGTAACCCTGGAAGCCAGTCCTCCCCCTGCGATGTGTCCGCCTCTCCAGGAGAGCACAGGGCTGGTGTCCGAGTCGTGTGTCCCTGGGCCTGGGATCTCAGGCCGCCCTCTCCCAGGGGCCCTGGGGTCAGTCTGGTGTCGCTCAGGCAGTGGACGAGGGATGAGGGGAGGCCGACGGGACTGGGGGGAGGCTGAGCTCAGGGCCCCTCCTCCAATTGCACGCAGACACGGTCTGCCTCTGTCTGCTGTGTGTGGGGGGTAACATGTAAGGTTTACTTCAAAAAGGATTCGACTGCTAACAGGGCAGGGGGGTGGGCACTGCCTTAGAGAACTAGACTACATCATATAGACGGACGTTCCCGCCTCCCTGTTTGTGTTATATTTGATCATGCTTTACATTTGGGTGACCACGTTTACATTGTCTGCATTTATAGAACCTTGTAAGGTAGGCATATTTGAACAGCTGTGGCAAAATTTTCCCAGAATCACAGCCTGGACGGGCTGGGGGCCATGTGGCAAGAGGTGGTAGAGGTCACCACCGCTTCAGGCTGGAGCTAGATGATCCCTGACCCCTGTTCCTGCAGAGATGTTATGATGGGAAATGGTTAAGACGAAAGTAAAATTAGCCCTGGCCAGTATAGCTCACTTGGCTGAAGCATCATCCCCAACACCAAAAGGTTATGGGTTCAATTCCCAGTCAGAGAACATACCCAGGTTGCAGGTTCATTCCTGGTCGGGGTGAATATGGGAGGCAACCAATCCATGCTTCACTCTCGCATTGATGTTTCTCTCTCGCTCTCTCTCCCCCTCTCTCCCTCTCTTTCTCTCTCTCCCTCCCTCTCTCTCTCCCTTCCTCTCACTCTAAAATCAGTTTTTTTAAAAACCATATCTTTGGGTGAGGATTTAAAAACAGAAGTAAAATCAAAGCCTCACCTATTGGGAGAAAGGAGGAGGGACTTCACGCGTGTATTGAGCACCTGTCACTGGTCACTGCTGGGCGCCTCGTTTTATCTCATCTCTAGAGCCTCTCTCTACAGGGGGAGGGAGGCATTACTGGGTCCATTTGAAAGGCGATGACCTGGACCACGGCAAGTGGCAAAGCTGAGGGCTCAGAGCTCTCCAGCTCCAAAGCCAGGGCTCTTTCCACTGCTGAAGGATCGGCCACAGAGTCTCGGCCTGTTCTATGAATTCGCCTCCCAGCCCGTCAGGAAGCAGTTGTTAGCCTTGGGAGGAAGCTCTTCCGAAGAAGCCCTGTCTCACACTGGGCGTCACATGGGCGCCTCGGTCCTCTCCTCCCCCCGGGCCTCACCTCCTGCTGTTGGATCTGCTGCATCATCTGTCACTTGCCATGACTCAGCTGTGAGCATCTATTGCTTTGATTTCCTGGGTTTCCAACAGGAGCCTGTGCTATTTTGGGTTTTGCCTCGAGATGGGAAGATTGGAAAACAGCACCGGCCTTCTGGCTCTGCAGGTTGGCTTGGTGCCCTTCCTCATGAATTCTGTGCCGCGCTGAGGGGGTTGGCAGGACTGAGCGGCTCCTCTCTGTTCCCGAGGGCGCACATCTGGGACACACCAGGGGCCGAGTGTGGTGGCAGCCTCGCCTATCTCTGCTTTCCCTCTCCCAACGAGCATCCTCAACTCTAAAATCATCCCCCCTCCTGTTTCTTAAGGACAAAATTAAACATGCCAAGTAATGTTGAGTAGTTTTCTTTCCAATGCACACGTAATAGGACTGGTGTCTTGAGCAGGACTGAACGGTGACCAAGAATAGGTGTGTTTCATCTGAGCCTTTTATTACCAGGCATTTTAGGCAGAAGTTTCTGGTTTGGATAGCACCTTACAGTTCATAGGCGTTGCTGTTTTACTTTTATTTTTCTATGGGTTTTATCATCCCTATTTCACAAAAGCAAATTCAAATGCAAAAGGCCTTGAACATTTTTAAAAATATATTTTTATTGATTTCAGAGAGGAAGAGAGAGCTAGAAACATCAATGATGAGAGAGAATCACTGATCGGCTGCCTCCTGCAGGCCCCACACTGGGGATTGAGTCCCCAACCTGGGCATGTGCCCTGACTGGGAATCGAACTGTGACCTCCTGGTTCATAGGCCAACGCCCAACCACTGAGCCATGCCGGCCGGGTGAAAGGACAGGTTTTAAAGGAAGCTAAGCTGAGTTGTGGGAATGGTGTGCGAGAGGGCTGATGGGACACATCTAGGAGAAAACGTTCCGTAGATGCCTCAGCATGTAGCTCAAAGCTGGAAATGCAGACTCTGCTCTGATGGCATCGTTCTTTCTCTCATGCTGCCCCTTTCAGTCAGTGGTCGCTGTGGCTTCCTAGAGACCAACTTGTAGAACCTGGTGAAAGCCACGGCTTCCCTGGGCGTGGAAAAAACACTCATGTACATGTTCACAAATCGTGACACAATTTCCGGTAATTTGAAAAGCACCGAGTTAATAATCCCTGCTTTAAAAAGGACAGGGGGCTTTAAAACCCCATCCAGATCGCTAATCTGCCAGGTCAGACGCTGAGAGACCATCGAGGCTCCTCTACTACTGCTGTCCGACCGGAGGAGTCAACTCGCAACCACACGACTTACTGTCCACGTAAGTCAGCAGGAGGCCAGCCAGCAATGGCAGTACCCAGAAGCACACAGGCTCCTTTAAAAAAAAAAGATTTTAAATTGATTTTTAGAGAGAGGAAGGGAGAGAGAGAAAGAGAGAGAGAGAAACATTGATGTGAGAGCAAAACACAGATTGGCTGCCTCAAACTGGCAATGACACCCAACTAACCTAGCCACACCAGCCTGGGCTGCAGGCTCCTTTTAATATTTCTATTCACTAAAAATATTTTTCTCATGATACCATTCTTTGTCTGTCTCACTCCCCCCTCCCCCACAGAGTTTCCTCCAAGGCAGAACTAACAGCACACCTGTTGTTTAAACTCTGTTACTATTTATTGGCACGTATGTGGTCTTATTTGTCCCAATTCTTTGTCATCATAAGGGGGGAGGGGGGCCCATGGTGAGGACAACCACACTTCATCTTCCGCAGTATCCTCTGCTCAGGTTGGTCACACTCTCTCTGTATCCAGGACTCAACTCTTTCTGCTTTCCCAAGAATAAAAACATTCCGCAGTTTTCACCTCCATCTTTGGGCTCTTTTGTCACCAAAAGCTCTATAAGAATTCCCCTGAAATAAATGTTTTCACACATTTCTTTCTCCTGCTGAGCCTTATTGACATTTCTCTTCTCTGATGCAGTAAGTTTTAGTCTTTAACATCAACAGAGTCTCCCAAACAGATACAAAGGTGCATTAAAGTATTCTGTCATTTAATATTTATTGAGTACCTGCTATGACCAGGGTCTCCCTTGAGGAAGCCACTCTAACGAATGAGGCAGATGTGCATTTATAAATTACCCACAGTGTGATCACTGTGTTAATAGAGCTGTGGGAACCAGCAGGTCATATTTTACATGCTGTGCTATCCCTTGTCTGATGGGTTGAGTCCTTCAGACATGTGTTCAGGGAGCATTTGTTGCCCTCTTGCTGAGCAGACTGCACGGTGCTGTGGAGGAAGACGTGCAGGCAAATCTTGAATTTGAAAAGCTTTCACAGCTTAACAGAGATCTACAGAGTAAGCTACAACAGAAGGTGGAAGTGATACAGCCTTAAATGTGTAGAAAAACAGAGGGAAACTAAAATTTATTGAGTACCTACTACATGTCAGGAATTATTTTAGGGACTTTCATTTGCATTTTCTGACTGAATACTCCTATGTTTTGAAGTATTAGCCCCATTGTACAGAGGAGGAAATTAAAGCTCAGAGATGATTAGTAAGTTACCATAGATCTCCTTGTTTCTAAAGCTCATGTGTTTCTGCTCTATATTGCTAAAGAACCTTAGGAAATATAGCAAAATAATAAAGTGAGAAAGAATATGACCCATTTAGTTACTACCCAGTGTTCCAGTTTTCTCTCAACTTCATTTATCTTTTTCCCCTTGTCTGTTATGGGTACGTATATACGTTGGAACAACCTTAGGGTTTGTCCCTTACCAGTTCTATTATTAATATTCATATAATTTCAAAAAAGCCCTTTGGATGTAGCTCAGCAACTTTCTCCTGTCTTTCCCCTGTGATTTATCCAATCCCTGCTAGCATTAATCTTACAGATAATTAAATGTGCTACTTGCACAGGACAATTTTCTATTGGCAAGTCATTTTTTTTGTAAAGCATGTTTTAATAAAACATAGACATGGCAGGCACCTTTTCCTGTAATCCAGGGCCTTTCACGTTCTTTTTAACAAACCTACTAACAAACCTGCGCATACGGTTTCCTTTAGTGGATAAGAATTTTTGCAGCTTAGCTACATCTAGCCAATATCGTAGAAGTTGTTGGATGTACCCACTAAACAACCCAAACTTTATCCCTCTTACAATTGAACACTTTAAATAAATGCTAGCAAGCTTCACCGCGTCGGAAAATTACTTTGTGTCTGAAACAATCCGAATGTGCAGATTTGTCACGCCGCCTTCCTAGGTGTGCCGTCCAAGGCACTGCTCGTTCAGCGGACTCGCATTCTCTGCGCGGTGTTTACCCAACAGTCATCCCTCATGCGGTTCATTAGGTGTCGGGGGATGAGCCAAGTCGCTGTATTCTCAGCTGGGGCTGGAGCCTGTTTAGTTTGGCACTGATTTATGATGTGCGGAGAGTGAGCAGTCCGCAGATCCATCTTAGAAACCCAGTTAGCCAAAGACAAATAGCTGAAAGTAGGCTGATACAAGCTCAGAAGGTGGGCTCCTGAGAGAGGGGACTCCTTTAGAAACACCGCTATGACTTCGGGTACCCTAACTCAGGCAGAGCCCAGGTCTGCACTAGAGAATGCTTTCGGGTCTGGCTTCTTGGTATCCACCCAGGGTCAGGTGGAAGGCATGTTATTGACCTCTTCATACACTGCATCATCTCCCTGCGCGTTGGTTCTCACCATTGGTAAACGTGCGTGTGGAGCCCAGTCACCTTCAGGCAGAATGCACGTGTAACAGTATGGTAGCCTGAGACATTCCTTTGAAGATATTATGCCAAGAGAGCAAGCATTTATAGCTTTCCCTTTTCTTTCCCAAGTGAATTTCACACTGGAAAGGGTTTTAAGTGTAATATTTATCTTGCCTTGTGTACTTCCCATCTCTTGTTTTTCCTTCTCATTTCGTTCACCTGTTGCACCATGTTGGTTTGGAATCCTTTTTGCTCTTTCTGTTCTTTGGGTGGGGCAGTGAGGAAGAGACACCTTGATCTTGAAGTTGTAGAGAAAGTGCCCTGGCTCTGATTGGGGTGCTGTCCTTTTGTGGCACGCCAAAACTTGCACACAAGTTCACACACTGCAAGGACTTGGGCTAGTCCTCAAAGGCATTTCATGAGGGGGCACTAGGACTTTTAAGAAAATCTAATCCAAAATTATTGAAAGGTCGAATATGTGTTAGGTAAGATTTTCTATTGCTCATTGACATGGGTTCCTTCAGAGATGAAGGATGGGTGCTCTTGTGAGTCCCAAACTCAACTGATTGGTTGTGGCTGCATGGAGGCAGAGTCCCTGGTTCATCAGAAAAAAAAAATGTGCCGTGATGGATTAGTGATGCCTGCCACTGGCAAGGAACAGAGGAATGGAGGTATATATGCTGTATAATTGCCATCTATGCTGTTTCTTCCCAAGGACCCATCATGAGGGGAAGGGACCACATTCAGATGAAAGCATACAGACCCAGTGGATCTCGGGGAACTGTGGGAATAGCTGCCTTCATCCAGCTGTGAGGGGTGTAGTGAATGAGCAGAGAGGAAGAGGCATGGAGTGGAAAAACACAGGAACCATTTCAGACGTTGGGCACATCAGCTCTAAACCACGAAGTAACTGTCGGGATTTTGCAGAATCAGAGCCTTTAATTGTCTGGGCTTTGTGGCTACAGTGGTTGACAGGTTCTCCTTTAAAGATAATAAATGGCTCGCAGTTACTTTAGCTGGGAAAGTGTGCTGCTGCCCTGGGACAGTAATAACCGACCATGGCAAAGAGAAGCCTGGGATTTATGAGGTGTCCCAGTTTACAACCACCGGGGAGGGATCCAGCAGAGCGCTGCTGGAGCAATGCGCTAACCAGAGTTCATCCATCATTGCTCCCTCTGCAAGCCCTCTCTTTCCCTCTGCTGAAAATTATCACAGGCATTCGACCCCTGCCATTATAAGTCTCCCCAGAAACCATATTTTAACATGTAACTTGGAAATAAAATCTCGTTGACCTTCGGTTTACTGGACTGAGGGGGACATTTTCCAGGTACGAGACACTATAAAATCCACCAGTGATAAAAAGATAAATAAGGTATAGTCTCTTCTTTCAAAGGACTCAAGCGCCTACTGGGAGATGGCAGTGGTTATGTAATTTCAATACACTGTGAGGAGCGCAGTGGTTGAAGCAATGGGGTAGGAATAGAACTATATCTGTACGCATAACAATCCGTGCTGTGCTTAATAATCACTTTGTTTTCCCTGTCCTCAAGTTACATTGGCAGCCATGCCCATAAAAGCACTTATTAAGATCTACTGTTATTGTCTGTTTACAGCCTCCTCCCCCTCCCTGACCTTGAGCTTCTTGAGGGTGAGCTCTGGGTCTGGCTCTTTGCGGAGCCTGCATTTACCCAGTGATTAGCGCCCATAAGATGCCTAATCAACGTTAGCTGAGCTCATGCAGGATTGAATATGTGCATCTAACACTTCGAAGGCAATACCAGGCATTGGCAACTTCTTAGATCAAATTTAAAAAAATCAAAACACAGTTACCCTTAAGATAGTCTGTTGATTGTGAGTTGATTTAGAAATTAAAATGCATACCACGATGACTTAAATTTCTCAACACAGGGTTCTCCATTTAAAGTACCACAATGCTGGTTGGATGACTACTCAACGGAGAATATTTGGAGGAGAGCAGCAAGAACAGTCCTTCCCTGTGTATATCAGAGTGCAGAGCAGTGGACACTGCTAAATTTTAAGTCCCACTGTGTGGCCATCCCCCTGCCCAGTCTGTCTGCTGAACACCATCACCAACGAGTTCGTTTTGGTGGCCCTGTCCTTCTGCAGTGACCTGCTACAGCAATGATTCTAATTTCTCCTGAGTTGTCTTATCTGGCGGTAGAGCTAATTTCTGGGAGCCACATCTTGCCTCTCGCACCCGAATTCCCCCTGGTCTTGCCTGAGCAGTCCGCTTACGAGAAGTTTATCCAGTCTCTCTTCCACTGGGGCAGGTTGTCTCATTTCATTTGTCACTATTTAATAGCTTATGCAAAGCATGCTGGGAGACCTAAATGTGTGGGTTTAGGGTTTCCCCTTCCATGTGAAACAGTAGACATTTCATTTATTTCTTAATAGTGACTAATTTTAGAGTAATTTGAGGCTGATTTACCTGTGCCCACTGATACTTTTCTGTCCATTTTTTTTAGTTCAATTGTTCACTCTACAAATACGTATGAAACTGGTATTAGATGCTGGACACATAGAGAGATGAATTGGGTAAAATCCCACCATCCATAGAGGTTGAGACACACTGGAAGAGATCAAATGTGAGCAGACAGTTACCATTCACTCTTTTTTTTTCAAGTCTCACCCATGAATGAGTGAAGCAGAGCCTGTGGGCCGTGAGGGAGGGACCGAGAGGTGTTCCATGCACTTCATGGTGACCGATCGTTTGGTCGTTACGGCGTTAGGGCCACTGGCTTTTTATAATACAGATTTGTGGCCATTTCCCCCCAATCCTCTTGAGCCCTATTGGAAGATTTTTTCAACTTCTTTGCAAGAAAATCAGCCCCCTTTGTCTCTGCCTCTCTCACTACACACACTCACATATTTTGATTGACTTGCTTGACCTGTTGGTTATTCCAAGCTGTGGATTAAATGCCAACCACTAGTGTAGTTTGCCCAGACTTCGCTTGCTGGAGGCCGGCTTCTTCAGACACTGAGAGAGACGCTTCCTGTGGTTGCCCAGGGCCTTCGATGAACTCATCAGTGAGCCTAGGCTGATGGCTGTGTTAGTTAGGCTCCCTGTTCGGTGGGGAAAGGAAGCTTGGTCAGACAGCTCTTGGCCTCTCCCCTCAAGGACGGGCTGCAAAGAAGGCAGCGAGCCCAAACCCCACCTTTCCCATCTCCTCTCCTGGCCTGACCTCCCTGCAGATGCTGAAGACAGTGAGAGGGATGTTGTCTCCATACCCATTGATCTTCAGCCGTCCCGGCCCTAATTGATTTTAAAATGAATTGCTGGTAGACAGGTTTTTGGGTTTTTTATTGGCCATAAAGATGCCTTGAACCTTAAATTAAAATGCCTGGTGAGGAGCAGGCAGCTATAGCAGGCTGCAGAGAGAAGACAGCGAGCCCAAACCCCACCTTTCCCATCTCCTCTCCTGGCCTGACCTCCCTGCGGATGCTGAAGACAGTGAGAGGGAAGTTGTCTCCATACCCATTGATCTTCAGCAGTTCGGCCCTAGTCTTTGAAATGCTAGCGAACCACTGGGTCAGGTGTTGTATAATGAGCTATTTGGGGGGCTAATGGCTAAGCCCTCAAAGCTCTCAATGTGGATTATGATCAGATTGTCAAGATGCTCAAAGCCGCCTGAGCACCATGCCCACCCCCGCCCCCCCTGCCATCTGATTCCTATTTTATTAGCCGCTAAAATCCAGGGGAGTGGTGGTGCTGAGCAGCTCCTTCCTTCCTAGCTGCTCCAGGGCTGTCTGCTCTGCTCTCAGGGTCGGTTTGAAGTCACCTCTGGATGCTGCCACACCCAGGCTCGTCCACTCAGCACTGGCATGTCAGCTGCAGGCCTGTGTCTGGGAACAGCGATGCTGATTGTGGCCCAAGGCACACTGGGGCTCAATGGGAAGACGGTGCTGCCTTTGCTAAAGCAGGTCCCTACCCGAGGACGTCCAGGTAGGCAGACGTCCTCACCATAGTGGCTGCCTTGGTGGGAAGCAGCTTAGGGAAAGTGGTCTGGCCCCCAGGGGCAGTGGCTTCTCAGGGACCTGACCAAGCATGCTTCGAGTGGACACGGTCTCCTGGCCTTCTTTCTGACTGTCCCAGGTGAGAGCAGGCATCCTGTCCAGGCCACCACTGTCCAGGAGTCTGAGGGTGGCGACAAGCTGAGATATCAGCTCCTTGGCCCCAAGTTGCACTGGATTTTGGGGGGAAGGGAACATGTCCCTTTTCTCTATTCCTGGAGCGGAGCAGATGCTACTCCTTCCTACCTTCTCGCGCCTCCTTGTGTAGATCAGGAGCCCTCAGCCCCAGCTTCAGGTTAATGTTCCCATGGTCAGCGTCCAGAACCCATTCCAGACCACAAGGATCACAGTCTCTAGGGGGGAAGCCAAGCAAAGGCACATTTTCAATTTTATTATAGACAGAGGTTGAGAATAACCGATTTCTGGGGCTGTTTTTTCAATCATGTGATGAGTCCACCACTCACCAATGGATGTTTTCTCAATAACTAGGGCATGATTTGATTGTGCATGCTCTGTATCTCATCGTAAACAAGAGGACACCATGCATAATGTTGTGGTGCAATCCTATGATGGGATGGTAGGTGGTAATAACACCAACTTTGGGGTGGGCAGCAGGTCAGGGAAGGATGTCTCAACTTGAAGAATGAGCAGGTATTAGAAGGAGGGTGTCAGTCACAGGTGGAAGGAAGAGCACAAAGAAACAGGGCGGAGTTCAGATCATTGATGATCTTAGTGAGGTCAGATCATGGAGCGCAAGGGGCGGGGCCAAGTAGAAGGCACTGCTAGAGGTGGAGGTGGAAAGCCGCCTCCAGGGCCCATGTGGTCACAGTAGAGAGGCTGGTCTTCCCCTGTGGGCAGTGCTAGACTGCTATGGGGGTTTTTAGTTTAAGTGTATTGGGTTGACATTGGTTAATAAGGTTATATAGGTTTCAGGTGTACAGTTCTAGGCTACATCACCTGTATATTGCATTCTGTGTGTACTCACCACCCAGACTCTAGTCTTCCTCTGTCACCATGTATTTGACGCCCTTTACCCTCTTCATCTTCCCCCACCCCTTACCCTCTTGTAATCAACATACTGTTGTCTGTGTCTGTAAGTTTGTTTGGTTCATTCATTTGTTGCTTTCTGCTTTCTATCCCACATAAGAGTGAAATCATATGATTCTTTTCCATCTGACTTGTTTCACTTAGCATGATGCTCTCAGAGACCTGTCCATGTTGTCACAAATGGCGGTATTCCGTCCTTTCTCATGGCTGAGTATATCCCATTATGTGTATGTGCCACATTTTCTTTATCCAGTCATCAGTCAAAGGACACTTGGGTTGTTTCCATGTCTTGGCCGCCATGAATAATGTTGCAGTGAACATATGGATACGTGTTTGGGGGCCGAGCAAGTGACTGATGGGATGAGATTTGCATTTTGAAGATAACCCAGCCTCTCTGAGGAGGGGCTCGAGGGGGTGGAGTTGAAGTCAGAAACTGTTGGGTGACCAGGACAAGTGGTGGAGCAGGGGTCCAGAGAGGGGTCAGTGACAATGACAGGAAGTAGGTGGGAGAAACAGATATTCCAAAAGGGAGTGCACATCACACCGCCCCTAAAAACTGAGACCCTCAGAGCAAAATCCCCAACTTTGATGAACACGCAGGTCCCCAAGCCCACGTGGTTCCATGATTTTAATCATTGATACATAGTTTTCCAAAGACCTGATAAAACTGCGAGTTTATTTATGATCATCAGTGATCTGGTGCCCAGAGAACAGGCCGTGAGATCAGCAGTTGGCATTCCAGATGTTCTAAGCCTGCAGTGAGCTGTTCTCCTGTCAGCTCTTAGGTAATCTTGGCTTTGCTGTGATGCACAAGCCTAGGTTTTCCGGGTTCAGAAATGCCGTCTTAGAGAGGAACAGTTACAGTGTCCTCCCTGTTCACGTCACAGGCAGCACTGGCCTTTGGCTCTGAGTGAGCTCATCATCACCCCCTCACACAGATGCCCCCGGGAGCTCGGGGGTCACAAGGCTCTGAAAGACCCGCCAGAGAAACACAGGCAGGAGCAGTTAAGTGGCTAGAGTTCTTATAACTGCACTCCACCTCCAGACCCTGTCCTTTGTGAAACACAGAGGAGCTCTTTTGCGTTTGTTAATAAACAAAATGTTTCAAATGCATCTGGGCCTTGAAGACACCTGCTGAAATGGAAAGGGGGCTGGAAGTTGCACCCTGCAGAGCTGAGCCTCTGTGATTTCCCAACAGTTTCTGTTCATTTACATTCAGCCTGACCCCACCGGGCCCTGGAGAGCCGGCCCTCCCCCAGGACGGGCACTGGTCACACCCCAGCAGGAGGTATGGCAGGAGGGAGCAGGGAAGCACCTGCAAGGCTCTGGTCATTCAGCTGAGAATGCTGCTTCATAAAAATAACTTCCCTCTGTTGGAATCAGTTCTGCTCAGTGCAGCTTAAATATAATCGTGACCTGCCCTGCGCCTGTTATGAGCACCTCCGTCGTCATGAGGTGGTTTTCATCCTGCAAGAAGGACTTTTGTCCTTGGACAGCTGTCTTTCGGACGGTGGTCACAGGGAGCCTCCTGGTGATGGGTTTGATGCCTCGGGGTAAATGCTCTGCATCTCCTCGTCCTGACTGAAGAGGGTCACCTTCACTGTGGAGCGAAGGAAACGGGTTCAGAGAAGCTGGACAAAGTGCCCAGCCGAGTGATGGAGGGACTTGGGCGTGAGTGTTGCCCAACCCTAAAGCCAGGCCTGTTTCCTCCACAGCAGGGGTTGGCACAGCACCCCAGCAGGCCAAGTCCAGCCCCCCACCTGCTTGTTTAAATCAAGTTTAATTGGAACACAGCCACGCCCATTCATTGCCGTGTCTGTGACCACTTTCCCGCCACCACGGCGGAGCTGAGCCATTGCAGCAGACACTGATGGCCCTAAAAGGAGTCTGCCCACCTCTGCTCCGTGCCACCCGCCCCACAATAAATACAGAAGACCTAGGTGCTGCTCCTCGGGCCCACAGAGCCCTTTCATTTTTCGCTCCTTTTCACTTAACGCACTGGACACCACTTGGCAAAATCTCTCCTTTACAGGGACTGGCCTTGGCAGTTGACTCCCCAGCTGTGGCAAGACTACAAAGTAAAACCCTCTTTAGTTTCCAGAAGTTGTCCTAATTTTTAAAAATAGACTTTTATTGATTTCAGAGAGAAGGGAGAGGGAGAGAGAGATAGAAACGTCAGTGATGAGAGAGAATCATTGACCGGCTGCCTCCTGCATGCCCCCTACTGGCGATCAAGCCCACAACCTGGGCATGTGCTCTGACTGGGAATCGAACTGTGATCTCCTGGGCTATAGGTCAACAGTCAACCACTGAGCCAAATGGACCGGGCAAGTTGTCCTAATTTTAAAGTCCTCTGGGCAGGAAGCGGGTGGGGGATACTGACAGCTGCATCTGGAACAATAACTGTCCCTGGCAGGTGAGTCACCAGTTTTTACCTGAACTTCTCCTACTTTTGCTGGGCAAGGCCCATCTCCCCACTCCTAACCTTGGAGAGTATCCCTGGCCTCCGGGAAGTGATCCTGCCTACACATGAGCTCTCGGGCTCTCTCTTCCCAGACCCACTCTCCAGGCAGGATCCCTCCAATGTTTTGGTCCTCAGGAGCTGTCAGTCATTTTGGTTTGTGTAAGGAACATTCCTAGGAAGAAAAATGGTCCAGTCCTGGAGCCCAGCAGTGAAATCTGTCCCGCAGGAGTCATCTCTAAGCTGGGCTGTGCTGGTACCTGTCTTCCCCAGCACAGCCTTTTTTCTTCATTAGGAAGACAAATCTGTTTCATGGGCACCATGGATTGGGTACATTGAAACCCCCATTAATGGACCTGCTCAGTAGCGGCTGCTGCAGTGGCTTCTCCAGACCCTCCGCTCAGCTTCAGATTCCCCTCTGCCAGGGAGGGAACCCTCAGACACCACATGGAGGCTTTGTAAACCGGTCCTATGATTCTGTTAATGACGTATTTGTTGATTCTAGAGATGCTAAATGGGAGCCAAGGCATCTTTGGCATTGAACGTATCAATCATGATTTCAGTCTGGAAAATTCTGTATTAAGCACTATGGTCTACAAATACAATAAGAAACAGTTCCTGCCCTCTGGCGACAGGTACGCCAATAACGACCCTGACTCCTCTCTAGTGATATGACAAGAGTCACTGTAGATGCTCAGTCACTGGGGGCTCAGAGGTGCTGCTGGATGCTGGTGAGACCGGGGGTTCTCCCACTTGAGTGCGCATCCGAATCCCCTGGACGGGCTGTGGAAGCACGGATTGAAGGGCTGCCGGCATGCACTCTACGCCATTCTATATAAGGCACCTGAGCATCCTGACCAGTCCCCCGCGGAGACCGAGGAGACTGCACCAGCATGCTTGTTCTATTCAGGGATCCTTGCGCTTCCACCTTTAACCCCGTCTTCTAAGGAGACCAGAGGTTTTCTCCATTTAAAGTACAAGGTCCTGTGGGACTCTGGCTCCTTTTGTAACATGTGATGTTGGCTCAGAGAACACGTCCTCGGAGAACCCCAGAAACACACCGCAGGCACCGTGCAGACGTTGGTGAAATGATCAGTCGGTTCCAACAGTGAGTGCAAAGCTTAAGAGACGGCTTCTTTGATGTCTGTGCGAAGCACACGCTCTAAGTAAGACCTTTCAAGTTCATTGATTTGCTGATGCCTCTTCAACATCGTCCATCCGTGGGCTTTGCAAACAATGATAAAAGGTCTGGTATTTTCCAAAGAGGACAGAGTTCAGGACGGTGGGTGTGAGAGTCTTGATTTACATCACGCATGTGGAGCGTTAACAGAGGTCTCATGCCATTAACTGTAGCTCATGTAGAAGATGCTTTGCAAAGGAATAGAAGAATATGTGACCTCGATAACTGTTTGGTCTTCTTAAAAAATCAATGGCATCTCCTGCTGGGGTCATTTTCCTTGGCACACCGTGTGACCACAGAGGTTCTTGGGCCATAGACAAGCAGAACTGTGAATAAAGTAGATGAAGCCAGTCTTGGTTCTAGCAAACCTCTGTTCTGTGCTGCATACTCACCATTGGCATCCCTTCCCCTGCGGCCAGGGGCACTCACGGTGTCTTCCCGCTTATTCTGTCAACTTGCTCAGAGGAAACGGTCTCTATTTTCTTCCAACTGAAGTATAAGAGATTGTGGGGAGCTTAAAGGATTGTCCCACTTACGGATCCTTGCATATAGCAGGGATCAAAGTGTAAAGCTAGAGGAAGGAGGTTCTTACAGCGGATTTTAAGCACAAGCTATAAATGTAGGAGCTGCCTGGGGATTATCATCAGTTCCATGCAAAGGGACAACCATGAGAATAGAATGATGATTTTCTAAAGTCATTTCTTACTGAAGTAGCAGTGCTCTTTCTACCCAGCTTTCTTCTCGTTCTTCTCCTGGATCTGGGCAACCACAGCCCCACAAGCTTGTGTCCTCTTGGCCTTTGTTGTATTTGTAGGCACTTCTTGTTGCAAGTGATAAGAATCCTGTTCACACCGCCCAATGCCAGGGTTGGCCCGACGTGGGTGAATATGGCTTCACCGTTACAAACACCCCTACACACACGTCTACCTTTCCTCTGGCTGACTCTCTTGACAGAGATCACTATCTTCCGCTGTCCCGCCAATTAAGGGACACCTAGTTCTCAGTTTGAGGGGAAAGAGCTTGCTTCAGCTCCGCCTCCAGCCCAGTCAGAAAAGCCTGGGGAAGAATGCTGATTGGTCAGTGGGGAGACCATGGTGGCTAGTGGGGGGTGATCTGGTGATGGTCAATGTTAGGAGCATGTTTCAGCTGCCCGCTGTGTGCTGAGGGGGAGATGTTGCCATCGCCTAGCAGTGATGAGGAGGTTCCGGTTTGCCACAGCGTCTTCATGCTGTGAAATGGTCACCTCCGTGACAATAAGATTCCATGCAGATGGCATCTTGGTGGGACTGTCCGTGGGCAGTGACGGGGTCATTACCATGCATGAATAGTGAATGAGCAGTGATCATCAGGAGTGGCCTGGGGTCGCATTTATAGTGACAAAGGGTGAGCACTACCCCGGACTGTTCACGTGATGACGTATGTGCTGTGTCCGCCATATTGGGCTATTGGTGTCTTAGGATTCAGCTGGGTATCTGCGACCTTGGACAAGGCCTCAATCTTTCTCAGTATCAGTTTCTTTCCCTTTGAAATGCGGTAATAACGCCTCCTCTCACTGAGGCGGTAAGCTCACAGTGCCTGGCACGGGATCTAGCATGTAGTGGACCTGCACTTGGGATTTTCTCTTACACGAAGTTACGAAGCCACCCCTGGGCAGCAGGATAGTAGAGTATTGACAAGCCTGGGTCTAATCCCAGCTCACCCACCTCCCAACCAGCTGTCTGATTTTGAACTAGTCACTTCATGTTTCTTTCGAAGCCTCAGTTTCTTTATATGTAAATGGAATAATGATAATAACTACTTCCTAGACCTTAGTGGATTTAAAGAGGGAACATATTTAAAGCACCTACCATCATATACAGCGCATAGCAGTTCCCTTATCAACAGTAACAGTTGTTCTCAGCTGTAGTGGAGGGTTAAAAAAAAAAAAAGCAGCAGCTGATCATTGCAGACCTCTGCCTCTGTGTCTGCTGGCCTCGCCTGCTGCCTGCACCCTCATGAAGGTGAGTCCACATTGACAGAGGTGCAGTGGGTACTTGCCTCTTTATGGGCCGGGTCTGTCCTGGGGCACAAATTACCAGATAATTCTCTTTTTTCTTGAGGCTTCTAGGGGGATATGTCTATTCTAATATAATAGACCTCAAAGAGGCATTTGTATGATCCCAAAGCATCATTTGTATGAACACTTAGGCCTTAACTACATGGGGATAGCATCTGGGAGGGGTGGGTGGTGGATATCGGTTCATATTCATTTGAATTGATGCCAACCGAACTTCCAGTTCATCGTGTCTCAGCGGCTTTCTCCTGGGGAAAAAGAATGTTCATGCGGACGTCTCGCTGTTGCTTGGACTTCGTTCATTCTTGAATGTGTGTTGTTCATAGTGTTGGTTCGGTAGCAGTCACTTCATGTCTGGATCCAGTGAAGTGCTCCTCCCACACCAAGCCTCTCTGCCCCCAGCCCCAACCCAGCTCCTCCCCGTGGTTCCAACGATACAAAAGAAAATGGGAGACGTGCACATGGTAGTTACTCTTGGGAAAAGCACGCTCAAGGTCTGGGCTGAGAGCACCCAGAGGGGTTCACAGAGCCAGGGAGCTGTTAGCTGGAGACTTTTCTGAATGGACAAGGTCAACCCCAGAACATCATGGTCTTCCTTTAAACTACAGGTAATGCAGGTGGTAAAGGAGCAGGTAATGAGAGCTCTTTCAACCAAGCCTAGCTCCCTGGACCAGTTCAAGAGCAAACTGCAGAACCTGAGCTACACCGAGATCCTGAAAATCCGCCAGTCTGAGAGGATGAACCAGGAGGACTTCCAGTCTCGCCCGATCTTGTAAGTTACCCACCACCTCCACTCCACCTCCTCCAGGGCTCTGACGGGCCATTTCTGGAGTGAAAGTCTCTCTCAGCCGGCTGCGCTGGGAGCTCTCTGCCAACGAGAAACGTTCCGAGGCATCGGAGCAGCCCCTGGGCAGGCTGGGCAGGGCGGGCTGAGCGGGAGGGGAGGTGGGCAGGTGCTGGTCAAAGGATCTAAACCAGGACATGGCCCAGAGACTGATGAGCCCTCTAAGGATGTAGCTGAAATGTTGGGGACCCTTCCTACCACTGGGAGCAAACTTTGTTGCTCATGAAGCGACATTCTTTGGAGGTGCCTTTGAGGGGCAAGCTGCGCTGGCCCAGCCAGAGTGAGGCCCGTGATAATTAAAGCAAAATCACTCAAGCAGCGTGCGTGGGAGGGACGGAGCGCTTGAGAGGCGAGATCCACCTCCTCCCTGCCTGCTGGCTCCGCTCGGCATCACTTCATATTGCCCTTGTGACTGTCAACTGCAGGCCCGGGGCAGAGAGGCAGGGCCCCTCTCTATAGGACTTGGCATCACAGCCCACCAGCAGCAGTCGCTTAATTTCATGTGTCTGCATCTCTAAGATGTGCTGAACCTTGGGCGCAAAGGCTGTCTGGTTTGCTTCTTCTTTTCTTAGCACTGGCCCGTGTGTCTTCCCTGCCCCTTTCTAAGAGCTCGGCAGTTTTGGTGCCCTTGTCACTTATAGGGGAAGAAATGGGGCGGGGGCGGGGGAGGGTAAGGAAGGTACTTGGTGCTGTGCTCACTCTGCTGGACACAGCTGCTTCTAAGCTTTGTGTGAAGCCAGCTCACAGCACAGGTGTCACTGGGAAGCCTGTCTTAAACCTCTCTCTCTCTCTCTCTCTCTCTCTCTCTCTCTCTCTCTCTCTCTCTCTGTCTCCCTGTCTCTCTCTGTTTCTGATTCTTGTTCTTTCTGCCTCCCTTTCTGTTACTGGCTCTTCTATATCTGACATGTCTAATGCTTGGCAATTCGCTTGGCACCTCTGTTTTGTTTTCTCACGTCCCTGTGCGATCAGCAGGTCTTGTCCCCATCCGAGGACCAGGATGGAGTCTCGGCAGCTGAGGCCTTTCTTAGCAGCGGGGGAACCAGGACTTGAAGTCCAGCCCGCTGATCCCTCAGCTCATGCTCGTCTACCTCAGAGTCCCTTTGCCAAGTGCATGATTAAGATGCATTTTAAAAAGGTGCACAGGTCTGAAAAGACAGTAGCCAAGCCATGGCATTCCTTCTCAAACCCCAAGTCACCTTAGAAGCCGCAGAGCAGAGCTGCAGACTTGCATGGGATGAGGTCGGGCACAGGGGCGGGGAATGCCGCCCAGTGTCTTTGGAAAACCTCAGTGACACCCGTCCGCTGCTTTCCCGTGACCTCGCAGTTAAGTCCAGTAGCTGCACAAACAGAATGTGGCCACAAAGCCTGCAGGGTTTACTCTCTGGCCTTTCACCGAGCAAGTCTGCCAACCTCTGTTCTCAATGAACACTGGGGAGCACTCAGAGGGCAGACCCCAGTCCAGGAGAGAATCTCACCAGCCTGGGTGCCGTCTGTCTCTCTGCCTCCGGGGGCCTGCACCTGGAGTTGTCACAGTGCTAGGCTTGGAATTGCTCTTCACACTCTCATTTGTCTACCTCTTTTTTTAAAAAAATACCTTTTTATTGATTTCAGAGAGGAAGGGAGAGGGAGAGAGAGATAGAAACATCAACAATGAGAGAATCATTGACTGGCTGCCTCCTGTATACCCGCTACTGGGGATCGAGCCCGCAACCTGGGCATGTGCCCTGACCTGAATCAAACCATGACCTCCTGGTTCATAGGTCTACGCTCAACCACTGAGCCACACCAGCCGGGCCCTCCCTCGTTTACTCCTCCTTTTATTGATTTACGAGGCCTTTAGATGGAACGAGAGGAATATTTGTCAAAACCAGAGCCAGGGAAACTGCGCCTTCCCCACCTGGGAAGGGAACACCACAGAAGACAGGTCATCCACAGCTCAGAGCAAGCCCAGGGTCACGGTGTGTGAGCCTCAGCTCCTGTCGAACACGGAGCGTTTGGAGAACATAATCTAAGCAAACTCAGTGCTACCTTGTGCGCACACTGTCTCCTTGGGGAGTCACAACAGTTTCCCAGGAAAGGCACTCCATCCCCATTGTACAGATGAGGAAGCTGAGGCTTAGATGGGCTACATGACAGGCTCGCCTTGGGCAGAGCCTAGATTGAAGGCCCAGCCTTCTGAGTTCTAGGTCTGCGTTCTAATCACTACTTTCAGCACCGCCCCGAGGGCTGGGCTCTGGGTCTCCCTGCCCGGTTCCCACTAGAGCAGCTCGATGAACATCCCATGATAAAAAGATCTCTGCTCTTAAAAATGGATTTAAAAATCCATTGAACTCTGTCAAGATAGCTTCACAACCCAGTGCATGTAGAAGGAAATTACATTGTTAGCCAGAGGCAGGATGCAAATAAGCCTTAATTCATGTCCTCGCCATCCCGTCTCTCTGGGCTAGAACCCTGGACAGTGCATTGTTCCGATCTGCAGGTGACAGCAGCGAAAGCAAAACATGGTTCCGAGGTTTGCCCCGGACTCAGCGTTTGCTGTGGAATAGTCGTCATGCCATTGCCCGAGGTCCCTGTTTGATCAGATCGCAAATATCATCTCCGAGACCGACTTGGGGTGAGGGGGGGTGTGACCAGAGATTTATCAGCACAGCAGAGCTGCATGATTTTTTGCAGAAGTTTATGTGTGTCTTTGTAAAACAAGAGAAGAAATTTCTCGGGACACTTTGGTCTAGAAAAACATCACTCAGGTGGCTTTTGTGGGGATTCTGTAAATGTCAGAGGCTCCATCGTGTTATTGTAACAGATAAGCCTTCTCAGATGAGTCTCTAAAGCCCAGCTCGGGAGGCATTGGGATGTTCATGAAAAGATGTAGCCTCACCCCCTTCCCCGCTGCCTTCCTTGCCTCCCCCCTCCCCCCCACCACAAAGCCCTGTCCCCCAGGCCCGCTGTCGACTGTGTTTATTTTCACAGGGAGCTCAAGGAGAAGATTCAGCCAGAAATCTTGGAGCTGATCAAACAGCAGCGTCTGAACCGCCTTGTGGAAGGGACCTGCTTCAGGAAACTCAACTCCCGGCGGAGGCAAGGTATGGTGGCTGGGGCCGCTCCAACCCGGACCTGCCCCGTGGGAGTCCCAGGGGCGTGGCGCTGGTTTAAGGGGAGGCCATGCAGCACGGAACTCGGACGGGATCCCAGTCCCTGTGAGCTCTGATACCCTGTGCACCCCAAGGGGAACCGAAGTCCAGAATTCCAGAGGATCCACGGAGCTGAAGAGCCCTTCTGGGCCACATAATGCCATGAGTTTGCAGTTGTGGTTCAGCAACAGCTACCGTGTGTTGATTGAGAGCTTACCACGTGCCGGGCTGTGGTGTAACTTACATTCCTGAATTTCACCCTCACAATAACCCGATGAAGGAGCTACTGGGCTGCACCCAGTGTACAGATAAGGGAGCCAAGACCCTGAGGTGGTAAGCACGTCACCCCCAGTCACAGAAGAGCAAGGATGCCCCAGCGGCTCCATAGCCCTTACTTTTGTTTTTATATGTATTTTTACTGATTTCAGAGAGAGGGAGGGAGGGGGAGAGAGAGATAGAAACATCAATGATGAGAGAGAATCATGAATCGGCTGCCTCCTACACGCCCCACACTGGGGATCAAGCCCGCAACCCAGACATGTGCCCTTGACTGGAATGGAACCGTGACCTCCTGGTTCATAGGTCAACACTCAACCACTGAGCAACACCAGCCAGGCCCTAATGTTTTCATCATTTGTATGAGACTCCATAGCTGGTGTGTCAGGGCCAAGTGTGTCCCCCAGTCTATGGGACTCCAAAGCATTGGTGAGGCCAAACCAGCTGGAGAAGGATTTGGGGTTCTGGGGTCTGGGGTCATCTTCTGCTGTGAAGGGAGACAGCAGCCTCCAGGGAGGCAGGATTCTGAATCAAAACACAGGACTCTCCCTCTGAAGAGTGGCCAGTGACATGGAGGACCTGCAGGCAGGGTGACGTTGCCATGGCCTGCCCCTCAGCTGTCGACTTCCATCACTGCACTCAGAGAGGAATCTGGTATCGCATCGCCTGAAAGATGACGGCTCCCTTGAAAATAGTGCTGGGGTCCCTCCCACTGTGTGACTTGGGAAGGTCGGCCTCAGGCAGCCAGTAGACCGCCTGCTGAAGACACCACATTTTCAGCTAAGCTATGAGAGATCCAAAATCCGAATAGCAGTGTCCACTCTGCCTCCCACACACAGGACTTGCAGGCCCCCCCGGGGCCAGCAGCCAGCAGCCAGCTGTGGCCTCCGCACCCAAGACTGAGATGTTGGCTGAGTCCACAGCAGAGGGGATCAGGACACGGTTCTTGTTGGGCCCTGTGCCTCCCTGAACTGGCCAGCCTGTCGCACTCAACAGTGGTAGCTCTTCTTCACTGTGGTCATCTCCCCTGAGGACCCGGGGCCAGCCCCAAACTTGTCTCAGCCTGGATGGTGAAGGCAGACAATAAACTACCCTGTTCGTAGAGCCGCCTTTGGCCAAGTTCATTAACATTCAGTAAAATGTACAGTTTCTTTTCATCCCCTTGATGGAGCAGACACAGAGTATTTCCATCCTCGCATGAAGGTCTGCCGCACGTTACCGCGGGAATTATGATCATAGTGGTTATTAGCTCCATAATGAGCCACGTGACTCTGAGAACAGCTTTAATCAGCCCTGGAGACCTTCCCAGGCTTGTGTGTTTTGAAACCAGCTTTTCCCTCTGATCCTTCAGAGAGATGGAGATGGAGGTGGAGAGAGAGAGAGTAGAGAAGAGAAGGGAAGAGAAGAGAGAGAAAAGAAGAGAGAATTGTCTCCATACTTTAGTTTTGTAGTTTGGGGAAGGAAGAGATGGCTGTTAACGTACTAAATTCCTAATTGACTGGGAGGCCTCTGTAGTAACTCCTGTTTTCTCTTTAAATGCTAGTAAACAGCCTTTGACAGTGTTCTCACTGCTTCTTCTAATTGCTGTTAGTGACACAGTCCACTCACTCATTGCCCAGAGGGACTGTGGAACTGGTACCATCATGCTGGGTTTTGAAAAGAAAACACACACTTTTCTTACCATGAAAGAGACTGCTAATCAAGCTGCCGCTGGCGGCTGACGCTGAAACCGTCTCCCCCACGAGTGGGCGCTGTGCTGGTCGGAGCTGGGCCTCTGCCTTTCCTTAGAGCCGCTCTACCTTCGAGGCAGACATAACCAGGTTAGGGTGCCACCCGTCTTCCCAGCTCGCAGTCCGCCAGCCCTTATCCTGCGGGAGACCCCGGCTGAGCACCAGTATTTAATTCTCAGGAGTCAGAGCAGCCTCCCAGCCTCTCCGTCCCCTTTGCCGTCCGTCCCAGCCTTCCTCTTCGATGGGGAGGAGCAGGCACATCGCTGGCAGCGGTGAGGCACGGTGCTCTCTGCTCTACAGCATCTTAGTGCAGACAGAGAAAGAGGAGCTTCCATGGGACAAGAGAAGGGCTGGGCAGCGAGGTCGGGTCAAGAGATGGTGAGCCTCCAGCCGGAGGAAATTCCATCAGCCGTTCCGTCAGATATCGCTGCGGTCAAGCTCGTTAGCCTCTTGCATGTTCTTGGAACAAACATCGACGGCAACTATGCAAGGAAGATGGTGGTTTTGCCTCCTGGAGCCTGATAAGCAGCCCCTCTTCTCTAGTAGCTTCTGAACATAAGCAGACGTTGCCCCGGGGACCTGCTCTGTTCCTGCTTTTCCCTGCAGTGCGGGCAACGTTGCTGAGCCCTGTCCCTGCTTCTCAGCAGGGGAACAGTTGTCCCCACCGCCCCTCCTGGCCGCCATCAAGAACTTAGAACCCATTCCTTCCCGGAGAGTTCCAATCGGACGCATGGCCTGTTCTCCAGGCAGTGCTGTCCGGAAATGAGTGTTTGGGCAGGGCCGTGGGAAACCCGACCCCTCACCTGTGCCTTTCTGTGTTCTCCTCCTCAGACAAGTTCTGGTATTGCCGGCTCTCCCCCAACCACAAGGTCCTGCACTACGGAGACCTGGAGGAGAGCCCTCAGGGGGAGGTGCCCCACGACTCCTTGCAGGACAAGCGTAAGTGCCCTCCCGCGCGGGCGGCCGGAGGTGGGGTCTTGTTTGTTTCCTGGTCACTAAATATCATGCAGAAAAGCTATCCATCCACCTACATAAACCACCGTAAGTCCTGGCCTGGGCGTCCTCAGGAAGCACAAGACCTTCGTGGCTTCGTGCTAGGGACTGGACAGGGAAGGCGGAAAAGGGTGTGAACCTGGGGTTCCGTCGTCCACTTTCACATGACCTACCCAGGTGCTGTTTCAGGGAGCAGGAACGGTATGAACCCGATTCTGTCCATTGTCCTTTCCTGATGATGGAAATAATCATGACGCCGCCCACATTTACTTGTTATAGTTCAGTGTATCCCATAATTTGATGCAAAGCTAATGGCAGACCCAAATATGCTGCAGTAATCAAAGAGGGCTTCCCTGAGGAGGCAGCATCTAAGCACAGCCTTGAGATGGCACAAAGATGGCTGTCGCATTTAAGCTCCTTGTCTAGAAAAAGTACTCTCTGCCTCTGTTTCCCAACTTCTCCAAAGACGTAACACAGACACTTAGGGAATTTACAATGATCTGCATGTTACTGTTTCCTAAATATTCCCTGAAATACATATTAGTTGTATTTATTTGCTTTTTCTGTAAGACATCTGTTTTAATGTATGCATTTTGAATAACCAGTACTTTGATAGATTATTTTAGCCCAACACCAAACCAGGTTATAGGTTTTCTTAGGCACTATTAAGTATACACTTTAAAGGGAAGATTATAGAAACATTAAAGTATACAAGCCAATGAATTAATTTGAGAGAGAAATGAGACGAAATGAACACAGCCTCAGAAGGTATCCCAGGAAGAGAAATCAAAGAATGAGAAAAATAAAGACACTGTCAGCAGCCTTTGTAAGTCACCCTGGCCCTGCAGTGAGTCCTATCCGTGGGTCCCAGATGGAGCGCTGACCCCCAAGTGCCTGCACCTAACCTCTCGTCATCCCAGGCCCATGGAGGTCAAGTCTGTCTGGCCTCCCTTGAAGCCCATGGCATCGAAGGCGAAAATAGCCCAGGAGTGGAAAATCCTGACACAGTCAGACTCTGCTACATGTCAGACAGACAGCCAGGACCTTCTCTCCTCCCAGCTCAAAAGTGGGGCAGTCCGGGCTTTGTAGTGTCATTTGGCTCAGAACGCAGCCTCCTTTCGCAGGCGCACTGCCTCCCAGCGCTGTTGTTGGCACTGTTCATGGGAAGAGAAGGAAATGGAAGCCTTTCGCTGCAGAGCCTGGGGCAGTGCCTGTGCCCCTGCAGTGGGCATCTGGGCCTCTGTCTGTAAGGAGGACCCTCCCTCAGGTCTCAGGAAACACTCCCTACCCCTCTGTGGACAAGCTGGACCCGTGGCTCTGAGGATGGGTCTGGGACCAGCATCCCTGGGGAACTTACTAGAAATGCAAAGTCTAGGCCTCACTCCCAGACCTGCTGAATCGGACTCTAGGGATGAGGACCCATCCACTGCCCTCTAAACCAAGAACCCATAGGTGTGCAGGCATGTGTGCAGGTGTGTGTGCATGTGTGTGTGTGTGCGCGCATTGGAGACAGCACATCTGTGTGCACATCTGTCCAGAGGGGGTGTAGTCATGTATGACGTCAAGTGAAGCTATGATGTGCCTGAGCTGAGAAGGCCCGGCCTCGGACACTAAGTCTGCTGCCTCGGGCCTGCTGCCTGGTTTGCATGTGATTCCAATGACACACTCTGCCTGGCACCAAATGGCCCTTTCTCTTGGAGCCCTTAAAACTCAGAAACTTCATTCCACCGGAGGCATGAACCAGGCCTTCAGTGAATGTCCAGTGCCATCGCTCATGCCTGGGACACGGCCCTGCCTTGAGACCAAGGGGGACATTGCCTTCCGCCCCTTAAGTTAATCAGTGCTGGATATTGAGGTTCCGATGCATCGAAGCGTCACAGAATCCTCTTCCTACAGAGCGTGGGTGAGGATGGGAGACTCTCCGTAGCTGTCTCCATCCCTGAAGGTTTGGGAAATCAGTTACTCTTATCATATTCGTTTTGTTTGACAGGAAATAGGCCCCTTAAAAATCCCTATCTCCCTCCATCCCCTCACCCCACACCCCTCCCACCAGGTTGACAGGCCCTCATCACCCCCACGAACACTAGGCTCCATTGCCTTTCAGCCCCGGCCCCTCCCCTCCGTGCCTCCCTTTGAGAGAATCTAGGCCATCGCTCTGCACTCCCACATCAAAGGGGCCGGGAGGAGGAGGCGCCCCCACACAAGGCAATGAAGCCAATCACTGAAGACAAGAGGAGCGGCTGAGACCGCAAAGCCAAGTGGGCGATGTGGGTCCCTGATGCTCGGCAAGTAATTCCCGTCCCCAGTCTACAGAGAGAATGAACTCTGATTATTGATAATGAAAACAGCTCCAAATAACATGTATTGAGGGCTTACTGTATGCCAGGCACTGTGCTGAGACCTTTACGTAAATTATCCTCCTGACAACCTGACGAGGTAGATACCATTGCCCTTGTTTTACAGATAAGGAAACTGAGGCACAGGAAAATTAGGTGACTTGTTCAGGGTCACATGGCTAATAAGTGGTAGGACAAAGATCTGAATGCCATCATCCAACACTGTGGCCCAGCCTTGTACCGCTGCTCTGCGCCGCCTGGATTAAAAGCCAGCCGTGATTGTGGCTCCAACCTCAGAGCAGCCCTCTGAGGTGGATGATGTCATCGTTTCACATTGCAGGCGAGGAGGCTTCGGCTCCCAGACATCAGCCCAAAGTGGGACAGCCAGTAGGTGGGTCTGGATTTCAAACCCAGGCTCTGCGACTCCAAAGGCACAGCCCTTCCCACCACGCCATGCTGCTGGCCTAGAGACCGGATTCTTCACAGGCTGCCCTGGGCCCAGCCTGTCCCTCCTCCTCCATAACTCCGCCCACAGAGGCTGTGTCCACAGCAAGTGCTCAGCTTACCAGCTACTTCCAGGGAGATTTCTGCCTCCACCAGCTCCCTGTGGTGAAGACCAACACTGTTTATCATGGTGGCCATATTTACTTGTGCAATGGTATTTTTGTCTTAAGTCACAATTAAAGTTCCTTATATAGGTGTTAGCACTCAAAGAGTTTGCTGAACATATCTGAAGTGATAACCACATCAGGGCTGTTTTTGGTGTGAGTGGGGTGCTGACACCTTCCAAACCTGGGGAGAAATCATGGCCCACCAGGGGAGCATGGAGGGGAAGAGAGAGCAATCGCCCCAGCTCTGTCCCCCACTGGCTATGTGACTTCACATCCTTATTTCCTCTCCTTAGGTCTCAGTCTTCCCATCTATACAATGGGAGTGTTCAATTAGATCATCTCAATCCAGCTCAAAGTGAAGAAAGCATAGAAAGAAATGAAGCCAATGCCCCAAGGATTTAGAGTTGAGGGTAGGGTGCCAGTAGTGACCATCCTGTTCTCATATCTCTTGGCCCCACTTCTCTATGCTGCCCCCCCCCCAAAAAAAAGACCTCATAGAAACTCTTGCCTGGCTTTCACCTCACCCAGAGCCCTCTGCTGCCGTCTTAGAGAGCCATGAGTCTGGTTCTGCTCATGGCAATAGAGAGGGCCTAATTCTCCAGTGCCTCTAGAGCAGTGGTTCTCAACCTTCCTAATGCCACGACTGTTTAATACAGTTCCTCATGTTGTGGTGACCCCAACCATAAAATTATTTTCGTTGCTACTTCATAACTGTAATTTTGCTACTGTTATGAATCATAATGTAAATATCTGATATGCAGGATGTATTTTCAGGGGTCGCGACCCACAGGTTGAGAACCGCTGCCTAGAGGCAAAGTAGGCAAAGAACGGCCTTTAAAAGCCACGGTGTGTTTTTAGAATTAGTGTTTTCCTTTTAGCCGAACTCCTGTCACAGGCAGTGTGTCTCCTTGACAGGGACAATGCCTGTGAGGAATGTGAAGTCTGTCCTGCCGCAAGCAAGGTGGGAAAGCGCCCGTTCTCCCCTGAGCCTTCTCCTTGGACTCTGAAGGCTGCTCCCACGACAGCCTCCGTGCTCATCGTGTCCCCTTCCACATGGGGGGTTCGGAGCCACGGGCAGCTGCTATTTATAGACTGTAGACTCTGGTTCACTGACCGTGTTACGGATTATGCAGCAAAAGACTTCCTGCGTCGGAGGTACTCATGACTCATGTGCCACCTGACGCTGGGGAGGCTTTCTGAACCGGTGGTTCATGGTGTCAAATTCACTTCAGAGGTGGCTTCTCCACTGAACGGTAAACCTGACTTCCCCAAATGCCCTCCCCTCTAAGGCATAGATAGGTAGCCGGGCAGGCCACCGAGAGGAACAGGGCTGCTTGCCGGTTGTGAACATGGATTTGAGGAGAGCTGACGTTTGCGGTTGTCGTAGGCAGTGGGTTCGGGAAGCGTAGGGACCGACTGCAGGTCCTGCCAATGCGAGGGAGAGAGGCAGAGGCAGGAGCGGGCTCCAAGGTGAAGGTTCCACCCCTCAGGGTAGACTGCACTGCTCCGCTGCAGGAACAAACACCCCAAATCTCAGTGGCTCAGGACAGTCAGAGTCCGTGTTCCCTCCCCGAGTTACGTAACTGACATGGGTCACTTACTCGGGGACAGGGGCCAGTGGCTGCCCTGCCATCCCATAGCCGTGCCATCTGGATGGAACATGTGGCCTCTTCAGTTTCTCGGGGAGAGAGGCCAGTGGGCATGGACTTTTCCCTGCCTCCGTCAGTTAAAGAGACTGGCCATTTCCCCTCACACTTCATTGGCCAGAACTAACCACATGGCCCCAAAGGTTGCTGGGAAGTGTAGTCGTCCATATGCTGGAAAGAAAGGAAAGCCAGATATAGTGAGTACAAGTAGTGGGCTGTAGAATCGGGACTGCAGATGAAGGAGCAGACACGGTGGGTCAGATGGCGGGGGGCAGGGGGTGCAGAGATTCCCCAAAGGGTGCATGGCAGCCCCAGTCTTCTTGGGTTGGAGAAAGCCCCAGCATGTCGGCAGATTTGCCCACACTTCTGAGCTGTTTCAGGGTTCCTGGGAAACGTTAGCTTTTAAGGGGTTTTCCTGTTGTATCGCTTTGATAGTCTACATATGTTATGATTCTATCGTCCTCTAAGTATGACCCTCGCAACTCAATTCCCCAGTAAAAGTATGTGAACTTTAGTTGTGAAATTTCTCGTCATCTTCGCCATTAAGGGAATAATTACTGGTTGATTACTTAGAATTCAGTACTCAAAGCTTCCGCAGATCCGAAGTGAGACTCCCAGTCTCTTATGGGACAAAAGATTAGCAATTGGAGAGGGACAGGTGACTTTGAATTTTTTTAAGGTTCCAAACCTTCTCTCTCTCTCTCTCCCTCTCTCTCTCTCTCTCTCTCTCTCTCTCGACTTTAACAAAACGTTTTAAATGCAAACACCTTTCCATCTCTTTTTATCTCCTTTCAAGTCCTGAGTAAAACATGAGATAGCATCTTTTCATCTAACTGCGCGAGAAATACCAGCTACCATTTTCCTATCAGGAAAGAGCATTCCCTTCCTTGCGGTTCAGTGTCCTTGTCTGTGAGACAGGGAGAATGAGCCCTGCCTTGCAGAACTGTTGTGGGAATAATGAGCTGGGGACGGGGAGAATGACAGTGGGGGCTCAGGACTGTTTCGTCAAATAAATGCTTTATGATAGGGCTGCTTTTCCTCATACCCACAACTCGGAGACTAAATAGAAGCAGATACTTCATCGAGAGACCCTGACATACTCGAAGCACTTGGCCTTGTTTTTGGCACTCAATGTCTTCCACAATATCAGTATTAGTACCACTGTTGCTGTTACCATGACTGCTTCCTCTAATTCTGTCACTTTTCACATGACTGCCGTGGGATTTTTTTTTAGGTATTTGTCGTAATGAACTAAATTCTGTTTATCAACATAGATTCTTCTCCCCAGGGATGCTTTTTGCCAGAATATAAGAATATATATTCGTTTCCAAGGCCTGGGCACTGCCTGCCTTCTCTTCCTCTTTGCAACTCTTCTTTCTCTTTGCTGTGGTTTCTGGGGTGGCTGCTGGGCTAGCAGGCGCCATGCTCAGTCCTGCTTCTTTGCTGGCGTCTCAGCTTTGACATGGTGGCGTTACTTTCATTTCTTTTATGAATTGCAGTGCCGGTGGCAGACATCAAAGCGGTGGTGACAGGGAAGGACTGCCCTCATATGAAGGAGAAAGGTGCCCTTAAACAAAACAAGGTATGGCTTCCAAATTATGGCATGTAGTTCTGTCTGAGCAATGCAGCAGCCATGGGCCCAGCCTTCGTTCTTCAGCAGCAATGCGCATGTGCATGCATGCCTGCCTGCCTGCGTCCGTGTGTGTGTGTGTGTGTGTGTGTGTGTGTGAGTGTGTGGTTGCACATCTTTCTCTTTTCCTGATTTCTTTTACATCTATCAGCTTTATTTTCCCTCCCACCAATCATGTGTTGAATCCGTTCTCTCCCTTCCTATGTCCAGCCCTAGGACTTGCCCTCTCACTATTGTCCCTGGTTTCTCTCCAGCCTTGTCCGTTCACACACACCCCCCACCTTCCCTGGGCCTCTGGGCCTCTCCTAACCTCCCATGGGTGTTTATATTCTCCCTTACCCAACTCCACCCCCCCCCAGTCTCTTTCATTTTCTCCTGTTATCACTGGGGTCTCGGTGAAGCCTGGGAAAGGCAGAGACCAAACGACTCAGAAAATCGTAGAAAATGTTTGAGGCCTGACATCCTCAGGATGGTGGAGAGGACTGTGAAATAGACCAAACCCAGCTTCCAGCAGAAGCTTTCCCCAGAGCTGGATGTCGCTTCAGTCCTGTTCACATTACAATAGTTTCACCCACCCCTGCTAGTTGACCAGCTGGCTGTTCACCAGGACAGCCCGCGGCCCTGCCAGAGAGTGTGCCAGGGGCATCCTCTGAAAAGAGGCAAGATTTCCTTTGCCCCCAGTTTGCAGGTATTTGATCTTGGAAGGGCCACAAGGAAGCCAATTCTTTGTTGATACCTCTTGGCGCCTTGTGATATATAGTACCCATCCATGAATGAATTAACCAGACCCATCAGGGCGCTCCCGCCACCTTGGTACCAAAAATTATCATATAGATCAGTACGTTGCTCTTCAACTGTTCACTGTTGGTATCTATGAGGAATATAAACATTATGTGCATTTTACCTATCAGTCAGGATTAAAGTGAATAATTCCTGCTCCGTCATCTCTAACACGAAAAGGTAGTGGGGAATCCTGGTCTGCATTGGATGACCCTGTCTATGGTTGAGGAAAAACAAAAGTACATGCATACACACACACACACACACACACACACACACACCGAGTTCTATCCTCAAGGTCACCTGGGTAGATGGGACAGAGTCCACAGAGTTAAAGTGATTGCTGGCCAAAGTGGCCATATGAGGCGAGTCACCCCAAAACAAGATGAGGAATGGCAGCCAACACTGTGTACTGAAAATACGTTGTGTAAATCATTGCTCTTGTATCCATTCAGTCCATTATTTGGCCCTGGAAGATGACAGTCCCAAAACCAAGGCGCCATCATGCCCAGAATTTCTCTGAGCATCCCCCGACCCAATGTGCCTCATCCCTGGGTCCAAGCCCAGAGGGTAGAGCTTGAGGTCAGAGGCCCTGGGCAGGGGGGGAATCTTCAGGTCCTCCTGCTCCTCTGTCCCCAGAACTCACCCTCCTGGGCCTCCCGCCGCACAGTGAGGGGGGCCTGGTGAATCAGTGGGACAAAGGATGGCCATGAGCTGCTCCTGGACATCAGTTTTCTCTGAATTAAATTCACTGAGAATAAAAGGTCTTAGGCGGTGAGCTCAGATGGCTGAGTGAGTCCTGTGGGGTGTGACAAGGAGCCCCTGAGGGGGACACTGCCCCAGATCCATGACAGCATGCCCCCCACCTCCTGGCGCCTCTCTCCCTCCAGAAGGTCTGGACAGGTGGCAGCTCCTGGAGTGTTAGCCCGAGAGGTGTCATTGCTCCCAGCTCTGCAGCCGCCCGCACCACGTGCGGAAGAGCTGACCTCCACCGACAACTCAATGACAACAAGCCAGAGACATCAATAAACTCATTATAAGTGATAGCAGCCTTGAGACAGGCATGCAGCTCGGAGAATTAATTCCTCCCCCTTCCTCCCCTCCCAGGCAGCTTCGGTGAAATTAGAGTGGGGACTGACATGCTCCCGAATTTCCCATTTCCTGCCTGTTGTATCGGGAATCTGGGTCAGGACAGTGCCCCTCGTTCACGTCCTCACTGCTATATGCCTCAGAAGGGCCAAGACCCACGTCTGCAGCCCCCTTTCCTTGTCGGTGTCCCTGAACAGAGACAGTGTCACAAGGTCAACCACACCGACCCTCTGGCCTCCGGTGACTTCTTCTCTTCTAAGGTTGCACCCTGCCGACTGCTCAGTCCAACGGAATAATTGTTGCGCTCAATATTGTACAGTGCAGACGACTTGAGAAGTGCACGTTAACATACATATTAGACAGGACACCGAGTGTCTCCCCCCAGGTCACTCGGCTACAATGAGATGACCGTGTCCCTTAGTCCTTGGTCCTTGTGTCTGGCTCCTCCTGTCTGCACTCAGTAGACACCAATGAATGAACCCAGCTCTTCCGACATTGGGCCTAGGCTCCCCCTCTGGCTGCTATGGTATAAAATCCAGGGTGGGTAGCCTTTGCTCTACAGAGTTCAAAGATCAAGAGACAGACATGGTCCCTAAAGATAATGGGTTCACCAAAGAGCGTCATTACCTGCCATGTTGTAGGAAATTCACACCCCTTCGAGCATCTATCTGGTTGAGGTGATCAAAGGTAGAGCGGCCCTGTGCTGCTGACTGGGGGGGAGTTTACAGCTTCTCGTGGTCCCCCTGGAGGAGCGGTGCTGAAGAGAGAGCCACAGCTTTGGGTGGCGTGGCCCTGAACCACTCACTGGGCAGCCACGTCTCAGGACACACCGGGAGCCCTGCTCCCTGTTGAGGCTGCGAAACGAACAGCCCTTTCCCTGAGCGGTTGCTTTTTCCAATCTCTTGCAGGAGGTGCTTGAACTCGCTTTCTCCATCTTGTACGACTCGAACTGCCAACTGAACTTCATCGCTCCTGACAAGCATGAGGTAAGGTCTTGGTGGGGTGAACTGATGAGAGGATGTCACACTTTCTCTAGAAAAACAAGCAGGAGGAAAATAGGGGAAAGAAAGGAATTTCATTTTTAAAAAAAGCCAAACCATGAACAAAGAAACATCTTGTAGACTTGGGGTGGAATGGGAACCTCTTGAAAACCTGCCAGCTTCCCTCCGGCGCAGTAAGAGTCCATGTAAAGCAAAGAGTCTGCAGATGCTTAAGGCTCAGCCAGGGCCTCGCTGCGACCCCAGAGGGGGCCGCCCTGGGTACCACTCTGGAGGTTTCATGGAATACTTCGTTCTTGGTCAGGATTTTCCCAAGACAAACTTGTCTCTATTCTTTAAAATACTGTATACACGCTGCCCGGCCAGCTTGGCTCACTAGTTGAGTGTCAACCTATGAACCAGGAGGTCACGGTTCGATTCCCGGTCAGGCCACATGCCTGGGTTGTGGGCTCAGTCCCCAGTGTGGGGTGGGCAGGAGGCAGCCAATCGATGATTCTCTCTCATCACTGAGGTTTCTATCTCTCTCTCCCTCTCCCTTCCTCTCTGAAATTAATAGAAACATTTTCTAAATAAAATACTATCTACACCCAAAACTCACATAAAATAATATTGGAAAATAGAATTTAAAAACGCATTTGATAAGGGAGGTTTTCTTTAAATTATTTGAGAGGTTTGAGGCTGTCTCCACCGCCGGGTTTTATTTCTGAGATGCTTTTGTTCCTTTCTGACATCCTGTTATATGTATGATTTGTTTCTCTTCTGGAGGCACGCTGTCAGCTATATTTAAAATATTTAGCATGAGCTAGGAAAGAGCGTTTGGAAGGGAAAGTACAGCGATGGTTGATTTACCTTCTTCTCTTGTAAGCTCGAATCCGGCATCACGCCGGAGACTTATTTTTAGACGGCGCCATTCAGATTTGGTCGGCGTGTGGCCGCATAAACAGCTCTCAGAAAGGAGGGGACGGGTCCGTAAATCCCACTTTGTTCCCCGGCCTCCGGGAGCGGCGCTCATTTGGAAGTTATTCAGAATCCGGCTTTCACTGGTTTGAAGCTTTTGAATAAAATTGTACATCCCAGAGCGAGAGGAGAGATTAGACGCAAATCCTGCATTTAGAGTGGTGCTTGCATATCATTCTGGGCTGCTTGACATTTAGTTTGCAGAAGGCTCTGACTTTGTCCTCGTCGTCCTGAAATAGATTCTGCGTCCCACTGTTTCTCTTTGGAAATGAAACTGTGGTTGCGCTCAGGCCACCACATCCACGCTGTGCCCTAGAATAGGAGACTGGGTGCTGCTGAAACGGTGGGGGGCTTTCCCTGGAGCGCTCATTCCAGGTAACGCTAAGTCTGGGCCGCCAGGGCGCATGTGTGTCCGCCTGTGATGTGGGAGGAGAGCCGCTGTGTGCGTGTGAGCACTTTCACCCTCTTCAGAGCACTTTCCCGTCTGCTCCCTCATTTGAGTGGCATCCTCACGCCGTAAAGTAAAAACAATGGTCCCAGTGCCCCTTTACCAGGGAGGAGAGAGGCACTTCCCGGCGGGGGGAGGGAGCACCTCGACAGCAGGAAAGATATAATGATTGATACTCCACTGAGCTTCTCTCCTTCCTCTCACTTGACTCTCATCTAACATCCAAAAGAGCGAACCAGTAGAGTCCCCGTTCGTGAAGGGGGGAAATAGCGCAGAGGTTAGGACACGTGTCCCCGGTCAAACAGGTCGTAAGCGGTGGAGCTGGGATTGGAGCTGTGGGGGGCATTTCTCCGGAGACCCCTGCTCTCTGGCTCCTGCTCTGTGTGGCTGCACAGAGAGAGAGAAAGCGGGGCCTAACTCTCAGCTCCTGCCTGTGCCCAGCACCTCGCTTCAGCCGTTCTCAGCTCAAGGCCAGTCTGGGTCTATCTTGCACCACCCCCACCCAGCGCCACCCCCACCCAGCGCCACCTCCACCCAGCGCCACCTCCACCCAGCGCCACCTCCACCCAGCACCATCTTCACCCAGCACCACCTCCACCCAGCACCACCCCCCCCAGCACCATCTTCACCCAGCACCATCTCCACCCAGCACCACCCACACCCAGCGCCACCCACACCCAGGGCCACCCCCACCCAGCGCCATTCCCACCCAGCGCCACCGCCACCCAGCGCCAC
>NW_005871066.1:2032864-2157073 GCF_000147115.1 Myotis lucifugus
AGACTCTCAGAGGACGCTGCTGGGCACTCTCGGAGTTACACTGCGCTTCTCTCTCAAAAGAGATCCTCTTTGGATATCGCTCCTCTCCCAAGTAGTTCTGCCTATTTCCACCACAGCCTAATGGCCTCCGGCCTTTGGTTCAGGGCTGTAGCTAATAAGGTTTTGACTTTTCCTTGTGTCACTGGGTTTTCAAGACAAACGGTGGCTGAAGGGAAAGGGTCTGTGCATTCGCTCCTGGAGCTTGTAAACGTTGGCCATTCCCATTGCTTCCCGGAGCCGCTGGAGGCTAAGTAACGTCCATGAGACCTCCCAACAGGCCGGGCCCCGAGGTGCCAGGTGTGGCCTCCCGCAGTGGGTTACTGCTTCCGGGACTGCGCCCTGTTCCTTAAGTAGCAACCCTTGAGCACGAGTCCTGTCCAATTGTACATGTTTTAATACCACTGTGCGCAGTCAGTGACAGGAGCAGAAGGGCCACCTGACGCAGCCGTTGTGCATGTTTTAAACGGTGATGCGGGCAAAGCGCTGAGCACGGAGCCCAGCGCCTGGGGAGTAGTCGGTGTTAGCGATTGTTGCTGCCCTCGGGCGTCTCCGGTGGTGGTCACTGTCCCCTCCTCTCCCACCAGTACTGCATCTGGACGGACGGGCTGAACGCGCTGCTGGGGAAGGACATGCTGAGCGATCTGACGCGGAACGACCTGGACACCCTGCTCAGCATGGAGATCAAGCTCCGCCTGCTGGACCTGGAGAACATCCAGATCCCCGACGCGCCCCCGCCCATCCCCAAGGAGCCCAGCAACTATGACTTTGTCTATGACTGCAACTGAGGCGGCCGGCCCCGAGCCCCCCCACCTCCACAACTGGAAACCGCGGCCAGCAGGGGAGAAGAGGGAGCACAGGCCACGCCTTGGGATCCGGTGGCAAAGGGAAGCGCGGCCCACACTTCCTCCGGCCTCACCTGCCCTGCTGTCTTTCTGCCCCCACCTGGCATCTAGCTCACCGCCCTGATCGTGTTTCTAGACGCCATTGCTTTAGGTCACCTCCCGTTGCTGCAGCCTATGGTGGGACAAGAGCAGTCCCACCACCAGTCAGAGAGCCAAAGGGCCCCTCCATCCGCACCCCAGCAGGCACGGCCTCCCCTCCTGGCGTCTGGGAGCCAGCAGCTCCTGACTGCCCCCAGCCAGCCCGCCAGACCAAGGGAGGGCCCCACGCGAGGCTTGTGTCTGGAAGAAACAGCCCAACTACTTGAGAAGACCCAACACGGCCTCCTTATCCCCTTCTCCAGAGTCAGCTCACACCGCCCATTCTGTCTGAATTGAAATCTGCTTTCGAATCCGCTCCCTCCTCCAGCCCAGCCTTTGCCTTGCCCTGTTCCTCTTTGGTCCCAAGAGCAGCAGCTGCCTCTCATCCTAGTTCCCACTGGCCTTGGGGCCCCAGACACAGTCCCCAGGCCCCAGGCCCACTCCATGTCTGCACTGTGACCTTGACAGCCTCCTTTCCTCACCAGCTAGTCTTGGGTCTCCTGCCCCTGCCCCAGCCGCACCTGCCTTCTTCGTGTCCACACGCCCTCCCGGCCCCTTAGCTGAAAGCACAAAAGGTGAAGTCAGTTGTCATGCTCCATCTCTAACAGCCACGACCCACAGGCCCCTGCCACCCACAGGCCTCTGTGACAGACGGCTACTGCTTGCGTGTCTGGTGTCACCTTCTCCCGGGGGGCGGGTCCTGCTGCCACACAGGTTCCACAAGATGGTGGAGGTGTCAGACATCAAGTTTACATCACTGTAGTTATTACAGGTGTTGACAATTTGCAAGGGTTTGGGTTGGCTGGTTGTTGTTTTTGTTTTGTTTTGCTTTGTTTTTGTACAAAAGAGTCTAACATTTTTTTGCCAAACAGATATATATTTAATGAAAAGAAGAGATACATAAATGTGTGTACTTTCCAGTCTTTTTAATTATTTTCATCCTAGACATCTCCCTGAGAATAACATTCCCTTAAACATGCTGTGGAATAAAATTAATTGTGATGAGTTGGGGAGCTGGCGTGTTGATGTGGTGACTTATGTTCTTGCTATTCAATTGTCAGAGTTGCCTGGGAGCCCATCAGAAATGCAGCCCCTTTGGCCCCACCCCAGACCCACAGAATCAGGGGATTCGTGTGCACATTCACTCTAAGGAGCACTGGCTTAGGGGCCTGGGGAGCATTGCTCGGTCACCATAGGGTCTGAGCGTCGATAAAGGGTGTTCCTTCTACGAGGACCATCTCAACTCAGAGAACATCAGACCCACTGTGTGAAAATGTGACCCGTTCATTTCACCCTGTGGCCTCCTGCCCGTGACGCGCTCTTACCCCACCTCCCCTGTGGGAGTGCTGGGTGTTGAACAACTGAGCCAGACCCTGGGTGTTACCTGGAAACCCAGGATCAGTGGTCCAACCTGCAGGAGAAGAGCCAAACGTGGAAACTGAGTCAACATGCAGGAGTCAGGCACCACCCACAGGCACGCGGGAGCAAGGTCAGAGCTGAGGGTACTCCCTTGTAGCGCCGGGAATGATGGGAAATCTCTGTAACTGGCTTTTATTGGGGTCCCTGTGTGGTCCTGGCTGCCACAGCCTGACCACCTGGTGGCGGGCAGTGAGCTCAATGTCCCTGTTCATGATACTTCCCTCCCCAGGAGGCTGGCCGTCTTACCCATTTCACAGATGAGAAGTTCAAAGCTCAGAGAATTCAGGTTGCTCGCCAAGGTCACACCGTAAGGAAGGAGTGGGGCCGGGGCCTGAGTAGACCTTCCTTTGACCCCCTGGGCAGTACTGACTCAAAAGGCCCCTTAGTGGTGGCCCTTCGCCTCTGATACTTACGCTAATCATCTCTGTGATCCGGGCTTGGTCTTACATTTGGATCCAGGGGAGCAGGCCATCACATGTTGCTAGTGGATTCCATCATCTCCAAAATGTTATGCTTCTCTGTCAGCCCTGTGGCTGTGCCCTGCACCCAGCCTTCTCGGGGTCCTCAGTCCCTGCCGTGGCCCTGCCCAGGCCTCACCTGCTGGGCTCACACCTGAGCCAGTCTCCTCGGCTGTCTCAGTTCTAGCTTTTCCACCCGGATCCCTAGGCCTCATCCAGGTCACCAGGTCTAAGAAAACTCTGCCCTCAAAGTGCCCTGAAAACCTGATTTATTTCCCCGGAGTCCTCCAGCTTTTTGTGGTCTGTCTTCCTGTATATTTGCTCTTCGTTAACGTCTGTGGCTAATGATCCTCACTTGGGGGATCATTGTGGTCCTCAAAAGCTGCCAGGATAGCTCCTGGAGAAGGTTAGACTCTGAAGCGCATGCCTAGAACTTGAGAGGCGATGCTCCTAGTGCAACAAAGAGCCGCCCGCTCACCTCATCAGCAGGTGCCATTGTGTCAGGAGCACCCACGGCTGTTCCCATCAACAGCTTCCCGGCACTTCCCCTCAGACTGGTGGCTCTTGGAGGAGCGAGGCCATCGCTTCTGAGACTGCACCTTGCATTTTTCTGCTTACACTGCGAAAAGAGCCACGGGCTCTCCCGCAGAATGCAAAGCGGGGGAGTAGGAGCCGGGCCAGCCCCGCGCACCGCACTAGCCCGCTACACGCTGGGTCCCAGAGCAGGTGCCCAAGGCAGATCGCCTCTGAGAACAGAGCCCGTCCGTCATTCCTTCTGCCCGCTGCGGGGCTATTTCCTGCACCTACTGGGAGTAGACTGAGGAGAAATAAACAGGCCTACATGCGATTTCATTTGGCTCAAGTCATTTCAAAAGCAACCAAGAATCCATCCATCCCCAAATACAGTCATCACTGGAGCAGCTGTTCCCCGGACGCATCCCTCAGCTGGGCCGCTGGGCACGTCTATCTGAGCGGCAGCTTGCCAACGTCTCGCTTGCAATGCACGGAGGAGAAATCCTCAGGGTGTGCGGTTCAGGCAGACGTGCCCAGATGGCTCTTTAAATTCTCCTTTAAATAATGCGTTTTGCTTTGTTTCTCAATTTATAAAATACTCATAGAAAATGTGGGAAATTCAGAAGCATGTGCACAGGAAGAAAATGTTCTCTAATTAAGATAACCATCATTAATATTTTAATGTCTTCTCCTCCCAGGCATTTCTGATAGATAGGTAGATGGATAGATACATAGATAGATGTAGATGATAAATAGATGTAGGTGAGAGATGTCTAGATATTATGTAGTTGAGAATATACTGTAGATGACAGGTATTTGTATCACCAAATGAATGGAACCAGCCAGGGAAAAGGAGTCTATTCGTAGACTCACCCTCAGGGTAGCCAGGTTTCTTTGGGAGTCTCAGCCAGTGATTCTGTTTAGCGTCCAGTATTTGGCATCTTATTTCATGGGGCCACTCTCCGTGACTTCCGGAGAAGTCCCCTGGCCAGTCACACAGCAGGGTGCCTCTATGAGTACGTCTCTCTGTGTCCATGTTAGTTGATGAGAAAGATAAAAAACTTAAGTAAATCCCATGTATCCAATGGGGAAAACCTGAAGGCAACACTTCAAGTGAAAGAAAACGAAAAAGAGACCTTGCAGGATGTCAGGATGTCAGGGGAATGTTAAGAGCCCAACTTGGAGACCTGAGAGCAAAGGAAGATGGGCCAAGCCAAGCTGACGGAGACCTGTCTTCCCTCCCGCTGTGATGGGAGCCTCCCTCTGTGTGTGTTCCCAGCCCTCCTCAAACCCCTTATGAGAAAGGGAGGAGTGCAAGGCACACTCCTCACCTTCAAAGCACTCAGGTGAGAACAAAAGCCTCCCCTGGGGCTGGGGCTGGGGCTCTCAGCCTTGGCACTACTGCCTTAGGGCCGGTAAGTGGGGGCCTGTCCTGAGCTTTGTGACAGGTTGAGCACAATCGCTGTACTCTGCCCATTAGAGTCCAGTAGTGCCTGTCCCCTACCCCATCCCAGGCAAGTTGTGACAATCAGACGTGTCTCCAATCCTCCCAGTTGAGAACTGCTGAACTGGAGATACAGGGGATGGGGACAGAGGGGTGGGAGTCTGCCTGCTGGCATCAAACACAAGGGCCCATATCCTTAAGCAATTTCAGCAGCAGTGTCCCCAGGGACATGGAGGCTAAGGGCACCCGTAGCCATTTGGGTTTGGGAAGAAGAAAGGAAACAAAAACGGATTCGCATATTTTATTTATCTTAAACATCTTGATGGTCTTTCAATGTGGGCCTTGTTTCCCTCCTGTTGCAAGGGAGGAAATGGAGGCTCCGAGAGGGAAACTTGCCCAGGACCATGGAGCAGCTGCACAGCGGGCTCCCCACCCCACAAGCCGTATCCAGCCACCAGGTGAGAGCTCCCGGCGTTGGGAGAAGGCATATCTCATGGACCTACATGTATGAGTGCTCACTCGGAAAGCTGGAGCGTGCGGAGGTGGCCTGAATGGACAGGCGTCCGCGACCCCAAAACCCGCTCGATTCCACGGGGAAGATTTTCACCCTTCGAATTACTTTGTCAGCAAAACTGTCCCTGGAGTGTTTTGTCTCCTGATTGGACTCTGCAATTAAAGCTTCTTTGATGCCGGCACATTTGGGCTAATTTTAAATCTGATTACCGTCAGCATGACATCCGCTCGAAGCTGTTTTTCAAACCAGCGGCAGCGATTCTCCTAGGGATGTGAGTTGTCAGAGTTTGTGGCCAGAAGTCCCTGCAGCCACATCTTCCTCTCCCTCCCCTGTGGGCACCTCCAGACACGGTCAGGTCCCCGCAGGTGCATCTCCAAGCGCCTCTGTGCTGGGAAGCCCGGTACCCTCTGGGAGCCCCGCAGAGCCACGCTGTCTGCGTGCCGGCCTGAATCAGATCTCGGCGGAAGGTTGGGCCTCTAATCAGACCAGCAAGAGAAAGGCTCTGGGCCATGTCCTGTGGTCCCTCGACTTGAACCCATTGCGTTAACAGCAGTAATATGTGACCTGGGCCGCCTGGGCTCCACTGTGGAGGGACCGAGGCTGAGAGGGTTGGACACGGATTATTAAAAGGCCTCTTGGCCCAAAGCCTTCCACTGTCTCAGACCTTCCCATCTTCCTTTGAATAAAACACATGTTAAGCAAGACAGGAGCTCTAAAGACCATTTCTCCAGACCCTGTTCAGCCAGGGGAGAAGCAGACAGGCCACTGTGTTGTTGAACACTGTGCTGCGGAAGGTGGCACCATGCCAAGGAAAGTGGCCCCATGGGCCCCATCAGACAGGCCCGTGCCAAGGCGCTCGCTGGGGTGTGCACCTGCATGGATGGGTCCAGCGCTGGCCATCCTTTCTCTGACTCTCAGTTTCCCAGATCCTCTCCATCCTGCGCCTTTGAGGTAGTAAACATGTCTATAAATGACCGTCTCCATGAACTCCCAGCACCAAAACTACATAAAGCCCTCGTGTCCGGGCCCTGGCTGTTCTCCGCAGACCCATCTCACTCAGAGAGAGGGCTGGGAAATGCAGGGGTGAGGAGATGGAAGAGAGGTTTGGGAGGTAGGACAGGCAGCCCCCGGTCCTTTCTAAAAGCTTCTCCGTTGGTGCACACATGAGCCCGGGTTGAGAACCGCTACGTGGAGGCAGTTGGAGCAAAGAAGTCGGCCAATCTCCAGTGTCATCAGGAGTTAAATAATGGAGGTGGCTTTACGTCCTAATTAACCCCGCAGCTTTTGAAAGCTACTGGATCTCAGTGGAAGAACCTCTGGACCCAGTCTCACAAACAGGCCTTAGATTCAACTTCCTTCTCATTAGTCATTTGTCCTCTCTGAACCTCGGGCTCTTCCTCTGTTAAGCAAGATGGTTGGACTAGATGTGCTCTGAGTGCCTTTTGTGTTATCAAACAATACTTCATATCACTTTATCGCGGACAAGTGTGTGTTAAACATCTACTGTTAAGCGGAGTATTGGCCTCTGTGATTTCCACTGGGAAAAATAAAATAAAATCTGGTTCAGTCGCATATCAATGTATACACTGTGTAGAGGTGGAGTCCGTGTCTCCATTTCCACCACTGACTCCTTAGCCCTTAGCATAGTGTCTGGCACACAAGGGCACTCAAAAGTATTTGTTAACCATCTGATTACTCTTCACACGAAGAACATTCCAGTGCAGATTAACCTACCCCCTCTCCCATCTAGGCCAGTAGGAAATCAAAGGCCAATAACAAAAAATGGGATCTGATATTTTAAAAACAGCTGGTTTGGCTCAGTGGATAGAGCATTAGCCTGGGACTGAGGAGTCCAGGTTCAATTCTGGTCAAGGGCACATGCCTGGGGGTACAGGCTCGATCCCCAGTAGGGGGTGTGCAGAAGGCAGCCAATCAATGATTCTCTCTCATCATTGATGTTTCTATGTCTCTCTCCCTCTCCCTTCCTCTCTGAACTCAATAAAAAAATATTTTTAAAACAACAATCAATCAATAAATAAATAAATAAATAGCATAAATAAAAACCGTAAGTTCTGATTTTTTCCTCCTACCAACTGGAAGGGTGGGAGTTTAGTTCATTCTCTGAACCTCAGTGCTCTTATCTATAAAATGGGGGTGATACTACTTCCCTAGGGAACAAACAATGTGAATAGTTAATATAAATAAATTTCATAGCATGGTGGTTGGCAGTAAGTAGCAAATCATTTATGTAGATATACTTACTTGGCCTTATCACTGAAATTAAAAAACAACAACAAACTCTTGGTGGCCATGAGGAGGTCTATGTCTAACTTTGTCAGGAGAATTACGGTATTGTTAACTAAAGGCAGGAAAGATCCCCTTCTTAAGGCATTACTGTTTAGTGCTGTTAACATTTGAAATCAAAAATAAGTCCCATCTAGCCCTGGCCAGTGTGGCTTAGTTGGCTGAGCATCGTTCCATACACCAAGAGGTCGTTAGTTGGATTCCTCATCAGGGCACCTGCCTGGGTTATGGGCTCTATCCCCAGTAGGGGGCGTGCAGGAGGCAACTGAGGGGGCGAGGTGTCCCAGTTTCTCTTCCTTTCCACTTAGCCTCTATGTGTCTACAGCACAGGGATCAAACACTTTGGCAGAGAATTCATTGGTGCAAATGAGTGAGGATGTACTTGTTTTAACACTCCAACTACTTTCATTGTCTCTCTCTCCCTCTCCCTTCCTCTCTTTCTAAAATCAATAAACACACACACACACACACACACACACACACACACACACACACTTAGCCTGGAGACAACACTGATAAGCTCTTAGCCTTGGCCGGTTAACATCGGTTGGGGAGCTTTGACCTGGCAATGTCTCCAGAGTTGGCATGGGGCGGTGTACATATATATATTTATTTTTTTTAAAAAAAAAAGGTCTCAGCCAATCCCATGGAAAGCTCTGGAATTAAAATGCCTCTTTAGATTCATCCTGAAGTGGGTCCAGGCCTTGGGACCTCCACATTGAACAGTCCCGAGGTGCGAACTGACCCTAGTGGGGAGCTCCCTTTGGTGGAGGCAGTGCCTGGAGAGGGCCCCCAGTGTGAGCCCTCACACCCACACTCCCTGTATAAAAACACTGATGTTATTATGATGAATTGGTACCTCTGGGAAGTGAGATAGGGTGGCAGGGGCAAATATCCCTTTGTAAACCATAAACATGCTACATTTCTAACAATAATTTTAACAGCGATTTTAAAAATATTACACATCATTTTGGGTGTCGGCTGTCGGAATCTCCTTTTACTCTAGGGTGGAAAGTAGAACAAGTTACAGGAACACAGCCTGTAGATACTGACGCCGTCTCCTGCCCCATTAAGACAGAGCTGGAATTCCATGGAGTGCCGCCACAGGAAGGCCGCCTGCTCTGGCCCCCTGCTCTGGCCCCACCCTGTTCCTCTTCAAAGATTGGGAGCCAATCCAGGAGGGGGCGAGGTGTCCCAGTTTCTCTTCCTTTCCACTTAGCCTCGACAGCGTCTGCAGCCCAGGGATCAAACACTTTGGCAGAGAATTCATTGGTGCGAATGAGCGAGGATGTACTTGTTTTAACACTCCAGCTACTTTCATTGTCCTACTTCCCAGCACTTATGTACACCGCCCCATGCCAACTCTGGAGACATTGCCAGGTCAAAGCTCCCCAACCATGTTAACCGGCCAAGGCCAAGAGCTTATCAGTGTTGTCTCCAGGGACATTAGCCAGGGTCAGGCCCTAAGCAACTGGGTTAAGAGGACTGGAGAGGACAGAAGGGGAGGAGACAGAGGCACCTGCATCACATGCTTGCTGGGCCACGTGGATTAGTACCTTGGGCATATGGGGCTTGGTATTTATGATATCCCATTATCGACATTTCTCTATTCTCTAGGGGGGAAGGGAAGGGGTTGACAGGGTGGGCCGGTGGATTCCCTCAGACTCTGCGCCCAGAATCAATGTTGTTCTTCCCTTATTAGTAAGTGTCTCGACCTCTTTAGGATAGATTCCTAGAAACAGGCAATCTAGGTCAAAGGGTATGAGCAATGTTGTGAACCTGATTCCTGTCCATTCATTAGGTCACCTTTGGCTTTTCCCCACTGGACGGCCTACTATAGATGAATGTTCTATAACTGCATGTGTTTACAGGCACATGAATAACAAATTGTTAGAAATAGCCGGGTTTAATGCACTTCCTCAGGCCTAACATTTCACCTCCCACTCTCCCAATCTACTGGTTTGACTTGCAGTATTTAAAACTCTTTGGTGGCCCACAACGCTTTCACGCCATGCTATGTGTGAAAGAGAAGTCTCAGGTTCCACAAAGAGAAGTCTCCTCCCATTATGGAGTCTATAGTTAAACTGACCCAGGCACGTGGATCAGGAAACTGAAGGACCCACACATCTTGACAGTTTCAGAAAGCTGGACTTGTGTGTACAGTGTGCTAACACTGTAAAAGGTTTCGGCTCTTGCTAATGTGCCTCTCTGAATTCTTATACATGTCTCTCCATGAATCTATGTACACATTTCTGTCAAACACACATCTAGGAATTGAATGGCTGGCTCATGGGATGTACCTTAGTTCAGTTTTGATTAATAGATAGTATGGAATCGTTTTCCAAAATGATCAAACCGGGTTACAGTCTGACCCTCAGTGTGCAGATGTTACGGTTGCTTCCCATCCTTGCCAACACAGAGTATTATCTGTCTGTTTTATTTTAGCCATTCTGATGAAGGTGTGGCAATATGCTGGTATCACATTGTAGTTTTAAATTACTTCCCTAATGACTAGTGAAGTTCAGCACCTTTTCATATAGTTATTGGCTATTTAAACCCCTCTTTGAAAAAGTGGTTTTTCACCCTAGCCGGGTTGGCTCAGTGTATAGAGCATTGGTTTGCAGACTCAAGGGTCCGGGTTTGATTCCAGTCAAGGTACATGCCCAGGTTGCAGGCTCAATACCCAGTAGGGGGCATGCAGGAGGCAGCCAATCAATGACTCCCTCTCATCATTGATGTTTCTATCTTTCTCTTTCTCTCCCTTCCTCTCTGAAATCAATAAAAATATTTTTTTAATAAAAAGTGGTTTTTCAATGCTTTCCCCTATGTTCCTGTTGGCTTGTCTGCTTTTTCTCTAATTAATTTGTAGGAATTCCTTAGAGTCAGGATTTGGGTCTTTTGTTGGATATAGGTATTGCAGATATCATCTACACTGCGGTCTGCCTTTTCACTCTTTTCATGGTGTCTTTTGATAAACAGTGTTTCATTTTAATGTCATCCCGATCATGAATGTTTTCATTTATGCTTAGTAGCTTTTTTATACATCATGTTTAAGCCAACTTTTCCTACCCCAGGGTCGTGAGAGGAGGTGTTGATATGTCTGATACCACTATGGTTTGCTATGGCAATGTTCATTCCTGATCAATTCTGAGCGGTGAATACAGGCTGGGGCAAACGTAGGCTTACAGTTATGAGTACAGGAAACACAGAGTTTATTCTGGTGTTATTATTTATTAGTTTCTGTAATGTTTCCCACATGAACAACCATAACCCTACTTTCCCCCCACCCTGTCGGTCTCTGTCACGGCCCGTCTCGGGGAGTACACAGACAGGTTGAGAGACGTTCTGAATGGAAGCAAGAACAAAAGGACAAATCCCAGCACAGGATCTGCTAACACCCAGCAGAGATCCACACAAAAGCTTCAATGTCTGTCAGCCGTTAAGGAAACCGGTCCAGAGTTGCCTCTCGACCTAACATTCCCTGTTGCATCTCTAATTACTTTCCAACTTGCACATCAATCCTCCTTTGTGGCAACAATTAGCTTTGACTCATTAATCTTTGTTTTGTTTAAATATAAACCACACTCTCCCCATTTATAAAGACAGAGCGTAGTTTCTGATAATACGTGGATAGACCAGGCAGGAGAAAGGAAATTTCTGGGAAGGGCGGCTCAGCGATGTCCCAGTGGATTTCTCCCTCCATCGGAACCCTTCTCGAAGACGCCAAGTGCTCTTCCCATTACCAATCTGGTGACACTTGGCGCATCACTACAATTGATGTCACAGGGAGTGTAGGGGGCAAGGAGGAGAGATCAGCCAGATTTTTAATGGCATCACCCTGTCGCATGAAGCAGGACTGTACACAGCTTGTGGCGGTTTGTGTAATCCCGGCCTTTGTCTGAGAACGGAGTGGGAGGTCACGTAAGTCCACCAATCATGTTTATATCCTGCAGTTATATGGTGACAGGACCTTCCAGAGAGGTTGTTAAAGATGTCGCTGGGTTGAAATTAAGTGGCTTAGTGTTAATTCCTGAGAGAGCAGGATGCCGTGCATAGGAATCATTGGTGTCATAAAATTCCTCAGTGTTTACCTGAAAATCAAATATGTAACCAATATGTTTGTTTGTGTGTCTATGTATGTCTGTGTGTTTTGTGTTGCTTGTATGCTTGTGTGTTTGTGTGTATCTAAGGGTGTTGTGTATGTGCATGTGTGTTTGTGTGTTTATGTGCAAATGTGAATCAGGGTTCAAGGACTCCTAATAAAGGATTTGTCTTAGCCAGCCAGGCCCTACAAAAAATAGAACTCTCCACTTAGAGGATAGAAAGGAGTCAGGCCGGGCTGGTGTGGCTCAGTGGTTGAGTGTCAACACAGGAACCAAGAGGTCTCTGGTTCAATTCCGGGTCAGGGCACAGGCCCCTGGTTTCGGGCTCAACCCCCAGTAGGGGGCGTGCAAGAGGCAGCCTATCCATGATTCTCTCTCACTGATGTTTCTAACTCTGAAATCAATAACAATTTATTTAAAAATATATATATATTTTTAAAATAGATTTTTCCCATTATTAATTTTGACTTTGAACTGCAAAGTGAAGAGGTTGAGCAGATTCACCCATTTCCATGTGTACCGATCCCTCTAGGAGCAGAAGGTGCAAAGGCAAATATTCATAGAGGATCCCAGTCCAGAGAAAGGACATCTATCCCACTGATGAGGTTACGACGTAGTAAATGCCCCCATAAATGTGCCAGCCGACACCCCAGCGACTGGGCTGCCTTCCCGTCTGTGTGTCTGGGAAGCCGGGCCTGCATGAAGGCAACAGATAATTCAGGCTGATGCTTTTATCACTTGGGATCTTTAAGTCATGATTCTTGGGAGACACACGTGCTGCTCTGCTGCGCACAGACGATCACCAGGCACCTGAGAGAAGCCATGGTCTGCCTGCCTGTTTGCTGTGAGTCGCAGCAGCGTTGGCGAAAGCCAGACCACGGCGCTGACTGCATTTCAAGCTCTGCTTCGCCTCCTGTCGCCATTGCTGCTGGAAAGGGCCCCCTGCCCGGGGCCTGAGCTCCCTGGAGCTGGTGCCACCGCAGTGTCTTCGTTTCTGTGCTTCTTGGCTCACCTGCCATTGTCAGGCTCCGCCTTTCAGAACAGCATTAGCTGGTTAAGTGAGATACTGGCCGTTCCGGCTTGAACTCTGGCTCCAGTGAGTGGTCACCCCCCCAACAGAAAGCTGCCTCGGAGCATAACTGAGGGACGAGGCGGGAGGTCTGGGTCCAAGGGACAGTGAGAGGCAGGCCACGCTGCAGAGCGAAGAAACCTCAGCCATGGGGACAGAGGAAGCTCAGGTCTCATCACCCGGGAGCCTGAGCCCCTGCGGTCTCGGCTGACACGCGGTCCCGGGAGCCAGGGAGCCCAGGAGCCCAGTTCCTGTGGCTGCTGCGCGGGCACAGTCCTGGCGGCCGGGCCTGGCAGGTGCGGGCATCACTGGCCCCCGCATTCGAGGTGAGGATGCGACCATACGTGGCTTGTTTCTCAGTTTAAAATAAGGTTTGTCTACTTTTTTGCTTAAATCGGTATAGTTGTTTTTAGGGGCCACAAAGTCCTTGGCGAAGCCGTGAAACACCCAATGCCCAGTTCACAGGTGGGATCATGCGCACACCCATGCGCCCCGGTGTGTTTTCTACACAAACCACACGTCAATGACGTCCTGCAGCCCAGTAACCACCCCCCCCCCCCCCCAGCTTTCCAGTCGACCCCACCCATTACCCCAGTTCACGGATGAGGAAATTGAGGTCCTGAGGAATTCAATGTCGTGTCCAAGTTCACACAGAGTCAGAACCGGAACCAGAAGGTACTCCAATTCCCAAGCCTTACACATGCATTACAAAACACCGATTATATAAGGTGGCGACGGAACTAACCTACTGTGCGACATGATACACTTGCACTACCCCCGTCCGCCTGCTTGGCCTCCGAATGGAGGGGAGCGGGAGAGCTTAGGAAGCAATGGAATGAACGGCCTCCAATATCACGGGGGGTTGGAGGGCGCAAGCCCGTTCCCTGCCCGCAGCCTGCATCAGTCAGCTCCGATGAAGAAGGCTGCTCTGTGACTTCTGGTCTAGAACTTCCATCAGAGCCTACCTCCTTGAGCAGGCCCTGCCTCCCTCTCTCCCTCCTGCTCGCTCCCGCTATAATGCCGACAGCACCCAGCGACTCCAGCTTCTCAGTAAGGCCCAGGAAGTGCAGTGTGGGAACCCCCTCAAACAGCTCATTAAATTCTTTGCTTTTGCTCCTGCCTCCCCCGTGTCCCTGTCCTTACTTGTGCCTTTTCTTTAAAGCCAACAAAGAGCCTAGGAAACTCCCTCATGTGGATTCCACATTTCAGCTGTGAGTTTTGCTCCGGGGCGTGATTATAAGAAGGCGTGCCTGTTCTCTGCTTATGGCTTTCCGGAGGGGGCCATTCTGCGGAGCAGCGAGCAGAAGCAAAGGCAGCGAACCCCACTGGAAGGGTGACCGACACAGAAAGGACGAATGGCCTCGAGGCTGTGCCCACCACCGGATTGGCTTGCAAACCCAAACAAAGCTCAGTGAGGCACACACACTGGGCCTAACGTCTGGGACAGGCGATTAGAGTGAATACACAATTCTCATCCCACTTCCCCACCCCCCTTGCCATTCATTCATTCTCTGCTCTCCATCCTCTTCTGCCAGGCCCTGCCCTGCCCCCTGGGGCCTACACCCCACCCCCTCCTGGCTTTCTTGCTGGGTGGCTGCCCATTGGCTACAGGATAGGGGGTTGGAAGGTAGAAAGAGAAAACTACCTCTTCCCACTCGCCTCTCCTTCTAAGCGTGGCTTCTGGTACGGCTGTGCCTGCACGACATCGGCTCCCGTGGGATGGCCTCTCCTCCGTGGCACCAACGCTCACTGGGTTCCAGCGATATGATCCCCTCCTCTTGCCCCTTTAGGTCCCCAGCAGGAGGAGGACACGTATGTGGGAGTTGTTGCCTCCCATACTTGCTCCCATGAAAACGAATGAATGCAGGAAATGAATGGGTCCAAAACCAGAAAGAGGCGGGGCTGAGAAATGGCCTATGACACCTCCGAGCCCTCAGACCCAGCAGTGCCCGGCACCACTCACTCCCCACCCTCTCTGACAGGAGCCCATGTATCTTTTTAAAATGGGATTCCTGCGACTGGAAATGGAAAGAGCCCTGGCTAGTACACGGGGTCGTCGTGAAAACGCTGTCAAAAGAGACCTCAGAGAAACCAGCCCAGAGAGGGGCAAGACTGGGACGGGAAGAAAGAAGGTGGAGAAGGCAAGCTGTGAGGCCGTCTGGGGGAGACTGGGACCTGGAGTCAGGACACCAGGGTTTATGTTCCAGCTCTGCCATTTACCAGTGACTGGTAAGGTGCGGCCTGGGGTGACAGCCCACATTTCCATCTAATGGTCTGCAGCGTGGAGGACTGACATCACTGCGTGTAGGACACGGTGCACGGTGGGAGGCTCACCTGAAATAATGGATGTGAGCGCTCTTTGTAAATGTTAAGTGCTTGCAAATGGCACTTATTACACGGAAAGCATCTGATTCTAAAAGGCTATGGATTAAAACAGTCTAAAAGGAGGAAGTAGCTGAACTCTTGAGGGAGGAATATGGAAACCAATTAATGGTTGAATCTCCTCTAACGTATCTAAAGGGCAGATTTAATGTCACTTATTTGAGTAGAAACATATGCAGAGTCTATGCAAAAACTAAAAAAAAAGAAGCATTCTAAGACTGTGTGCCATAGGAGTGGGCAGAGAGGAGCAGAGAACCAATTCTGTGAGCTGCCCACAACATCTCACCTGTGTACCACCCGCGCTCTTACTTGACCTATGAAGCAACACTTCAAAAATCTCGCATTACTGTCCCTGTTTTATATTTGAGGAAAATCGGGCTCAAGGCCTACATTCCAGCCCAGGTCATAACGAGTCTGTAACTGGTCATTGGGCCACACCGTTGCCCAGATAATGTATTTGAAACTAGACTTTGGGGATTAGATGAGGATATGCTTAGTTTTCTTTCCAGATTATAAGAGCCAGCCAATCAATATTTCAAAAAAGGCTAGAATTTAATTTTTAAAAATGGAGTTGGGATTGGTTTCCTGCTAGTTTTAAAGTTTAGCGCTTGCAATAGTTACTAGAGATGTGTTTCTCCTCACCTGTGTGTCAAGAATGGTGAAGGGTTTGGGGTTTTACTCTACTTACAAGTGAGGAAGCTCGTCTGTTACTATTTGATGGATGCTGCCCAGAGACATAAGATCCTGCTCAGAGACAAAGAACTGTATTACTCAGGGCACGGCAGTCGCCAGAGCTCTCTAGGTTGGTTTGTCTCCATTGGTTCCCAATCCCCAGCCTCCACCATCGAGTCCCATGAGGGTGACAAAGAAGCGTTCCTGGTAGGTGTCCACACACCCTGCGGGTTGCATGACAGGAGACAGACATTTCATAGCAAGTAGTGTCGTCACATGTTTCCTGTGCCCTTGGCTCCTGATGCAGCTTCGCAGATTCCCTGGATGCCACTGTAGACCCTCACCCAAAGCACAGCCAGATCTTTTCCTTGCCCAGCCATCTGTCTCCCCTGATGGACAATAGCCCAGCTTCTGGACCGTGCTCCTGTCTCGCTGATCCTGCTTCACCTCTCCTGACCCCACGACCTTCACACTACTGAATCCCAGTAACATCCTATCGGGAGACCAAAGCTCAGCTGGCCAGGGGATCTAGCGATCATTCTCACTGACGCCAAGTCAACGCCATGTTATGCAGAATCATGGCGCATAAAGTACCCTGCAATAAAGAGTAGCAGGACATCGGTGCCAACAGGGAAAAAGCATTGCCTTCTCCTCCAGACAAGACTTTTTGGCAATCGCTTTAGTCTTGGCGAACGCCTGTGTGTTTTTGACATGATGCTTACTTTATGGGCCAGTCACCAAAGCCGGATGTGGCTGTGAATAAAGATTATGTAGAATATGAAGAGCGAGGTACAGAGATGGCCGTGGAAGCCTGGCCGATTCTACAGAAATGAGTGCCAGGCTGAGGGAACATCGTGGCAGATGCTTCCCTTGGAAGAGAGGGGCTGGGGTAAGTATCAACCTTCTGCTTCTCTGGTGAAGTCGTGGATGACACATTTACATTAAACCACGTCCTTTTGAGGTACATTGATGGCTTCCGTTTGTTTAAACATTTGTTTCAGTTGGGTGTGAATTTATTCCAGTAATTTCAGAAGTTGGCTCGATAAGTTCCCTGTCTCCATTACCCTAGTCAGTACAGTGATCACTCCCTACACTCTTTATTAGTTCAGTGGCAGGAGGGGCCTGACAATGGCCTGGGAGGAGGGTCAGCTCCCACTTAGTTGAACTATGACTCTGTTTTCTGGTAGAACATCCCTTCTCAGAGGATGGGTCTCAAGATGGGGATGACATCCAGCCATTCTCTTTTCTCTTGGTTCCCAAGCCCATGAATTCTGGCTACGGGGATGATGGCACCAGATATTGGCTGCTGGTTTAAAGCACTGGGTTGTAAACAAGACAGTGAACTTATCGAGCCAACTTCTGAAATTACTGGAATAAATTCACACTCAAAGCACCATCTTCATCAGGCCATTCCAATAATCTATCAAGCCATCTGCTTCTGGTGACAGGAAAGAGTAGCGAATGCCACAGGCAAGAGCTCATTGCCACACATACGTCACCACCAAATAATCGTCTTAGGTAGCTGCGACATTTTGTGAGATGCCATGTCAATAGATAAGCATTTGTAGGCTCACAAATGGGAAAGCCAGCAGAAGAATTCTGAGAGAGGAAGGCAGATGTGTGTTGGGGGATGCATCTACTCCTGTGAGGACAAGTCACTGCCCACTTGGTGGCATGGCGCCTTATAGGACTGAGTTGGCCTCTGCAGTTGGAAAGTTGGGCAATTAGCAGTGGCTCTGGCAAAACTAGCCTTGAGGATGGGAGGTCCAGGTTCAGCCTCCATCCTTGTCTCTATTGCCACTCTCCACCTGGGCTCATTGCACGAGCATCAGCGTAGCAGAGGAAGGGCAGTGCTGGGCAGCCACCTTCCCCATCTGTCTGTGGAGAGCATTTGCACATCGTAGGTGAAAATCGGGTGCCAGGAGTGGTTATTAAATTGCTCCAATAAAGATACCACCTCCAATACCTCAGCTGTGATTGTGACAACCACCTGGTTAAGTCTGAGACAACCTATAATTATTCCCTAAGACCCATCTGGTTTTGGCACCTGCAAACAGACCCGATACATGGCGATGTGGTAAGAATAATCACCCTGCATCTCCCACTCTCTGACGATGGCATTAATCTTCCCAGTTCCTCCCAGGATACCACATCGCTTTGAGCTTATTACGCTGGGGCTTGTACTTGGCTTTTCCCAGCAATATAATCTGTATTCCGCACAATAGGGAACAAGAGTGAGTGAGTGTTCAGCCACTTGGCTGCAGGATGGAGGAGAAGTAGAGAGGCAGAAGGAGGGACCACAGGAGCAGCACACAGCCAGTGCGGGGCTCCATGTACGCACTTGGCGGCCACGGTGTTGGCCATCGGGTGATGTGGTGATGGGAGGATAATTCAGACATTTCTTTAATACCCCCAAATGTGCTTATATTTTACCACATAGAATTTAGGAAAAAACCTCAATTATCTATCAATAGCGTTGGATAATTAATATTACAATATAGACTGGAATGCTTTGCATTAACAGGAGAATCTATATAGGTCTATGGGAAGTTACAAAAGCTCCTGACAGCGCGTACAGAATGCTACCATTTTGGAAAACAATAATCAAAACAGTGCATGTGTGTGTGTATGTGTGCGCGTGTGTGCGTGTGCATGTGTCTATGTGCACCCTGCATATAGGAATCCCTATGAATGTGAACTGAATGAAAGAGTCCGGAAAGAGCTTCACAGAAACCTTCGCCGTGGCCATGCTTGAGGATTCCTAGACGGGGAATTCCGAGCTTCTCCACCTCTGTATCGTTTTTGTTTCTAACTGCAAATATATTTTATTCTTATAGCAGAAAAAAAGCAGAAAAGTTGTTTTCATTCTGGAATGAACACCCAGTCCACTTCAGTAAGGGCATTGCACACATTTCTGAGCAGAAACTGAGGATACAGCCCCGTGGACGCCACAGCAGAGATTGCTACAGAATGAGAGCGCAGCAGACACCAGGATCGCCTGGGACAGACTGACCGTTCTCCTGGGGATGCCAGGCGGAGGCTTTTGCCAAGTTCGTAGGTGAAATTAACCTCAGGACCCATGAGTGGCCTTTCGGGAGACGCGGGGAGTGAGAGAGGTTTGGAAGGGAGGTGGGGGCGCCCCTAGTGTCCCTTAGCCCTGCCCTCTGTGCGGCCTTTGAAGGACTACGGGGACAGCATCCCTAATGAGGGATGCGGAGCGTGAAGAGGCTTAGAGGTGGAAAGTCCCCCTTTACGCTGGGCGCAGGAGAGCACTTTAGTGCTGGGAGGTGATGGTAGAGAAAGGCCCTTTTCTCATAGGATCGCCGATAACCGCCTGCCTGTTACTCGGGCTCAATATGGGGATGTATTTGTGCGGGGACGCTGAGCGCTTGCTCTCAGGAAGCCCGGGGAACAGCGCGATAGATCAATTGATTTGTCAAGCTCTGGCAGACACGAACAATTTCCTTGGCTAGACCTGGAGATGCAGATGGCTGGCTCCTTTCCCCTAGAACCCGCCACACCCTGGCCCTGCATCCCGTTTCCAGGAGACGTCACAGTCTCCCTGGAAGGCGCTGGGCTCTTCCCCGAGGCCTTTGGAAGAGGAGAGGAAACAGCGCAGCCAGAGCCTGAGAAAGCCATCGCACGAGGTGGGTGTGCCCGGCATCAGTTCGCAACGTGCCTGCTGGCAGCCACGTGAAACCCTGATCTTGCCTCCATTTCTTGTGTCCAGTCACCCTGGACACAAAAGGCTCGCGTCCACCTGAGGCCCTCGAGGGAAAGGACAAAGAACAAAGAGCGCGCCAACCGAATGCCAGGTGTTTTCACCTGGAGCGTCCCTCCTGGTCTCTGTCCGATGGATGGAGGCAGCAGGCTCGCTCCCAGAAGCACGTGGCCACACAGAGCCCAGCAGCGTGGAAACTAACGGCCCCACCTCTGATCACCCTGCTCCTGTGCCCACTCAGGTCTGACTGATCGAACTGCAGTGAAGGAAGGGAAGAGAGAACCTCCCACCCGTTCTCTACAAATACCCACTGCCCTCTTCACTTTGAATGAGCCAACCGTCTCTAGTCCTGTGCATGGCTCAGGGAGAGGGAGGGCTGGGCACTGTACCATAGGCGTCCCATCTATACCCTCTTCTTTCTGCCGATAGTGCTGACAGCCACAGTGGCTCGAAGTTCCCTGCTCACCGCAGCATTTCCCCTGCGTGCCTCTATCTGTGCTGCCCCTCTGCTGCAATGCCCTTCTGACTTCTTGACTGGTGTTCATCAGATTCATTTTCTCTTCTTCCTGGCTACACAAGTAAGACTACACTTCCCAGACCCCTTGATATTGGTCAGACCCATGTGACTGGGTCCAAACCAATAGAATGTGAGCAAAAGTATATCACTTCCAGTCCTGACCTATTAGAACCTATTTCCCTTCTACAGAGGAATGCAGAGGACCAGGACACCAGGAGAGCTGAGTGATAAAGGTGATGGGACCACAAGAAGGACGCAATCCAGGTCCCTTCTCTCCGCTTAGAGGATAGCCAGCCACCTGCTGACAACAGGAATTCCTGTTTGGAAAGTGAGAAGTGAATGTGTATTATGCTTTCAGGTCGTTTCAGCAGCCAGGTGTTACTGTAACTAACACAACTGACTTCTAATAATATTTTCCCTCTCCCTGAGGATCTTGGCACACTTGTAACCCGGATGTTAACTGCTCAGATGTCCTCTAGACAGCTGGAGACTCTGATACTTGGTATTTAATTTTAAAAGCTGCGATTCCTTCAAACTTAGGGGAAAATTCAGATGTCTTCTCCTCCCACCTTCATTTCCACCAACATCTCCCGGGTCTTCTGAAAGACATTTCTCCAGGTCACATCTTGCTCTGAGATCTCTCAAGTGAAAAAGGACACGGTAAGGTTCTTTGGTCTTTCGTGTTTCTTAGAACACCATTGCCTTCCTCCTGTGTTCAAAGTACGTTCTGGTTTGGGTGGAACGTGTGGCTACATGGGACTGTCCGTTGTAGGCATGTTCTCACTTTGAGTCTTGCTGAATTTCCACGCCTGGGGGCAAAGGGACAGGAATCCTGAGCGGTTGGGGTACTGCTAATGCTGTGGGTGGGTGGGGAGGCGGGGACTCTGAACGTCCACATGACACCTATCTCTTGACATGAGTTCAAGTGCAATAACCAGATTGTATTCAGTAACTACTGACAGTAGAGGAAAGAGCTGAGTCCCGTTGTATTTTGTGCAGATGTGACTAAGTGTTTTAAAGGGGGAAGGAAGGAGTAGGGAGGGAGGCAGGTAGGAGCTCAGTAGAGTCAGGGAAGTGGCCGTGACAAAGGGTTGGGCAGTTCAAAGTGTTGGTAATTAACCAAGTTGGGGTTCTGTCCTCCCACAGAGATGGGGACAGAGGCCCAGTCCTTCCCGATCACATTTCAAAATACTGGCTTTCAGGTCCCTGAGAAGGATGCCTGGAAGTAGGAGATACGTGGTCACATTGTGAGGTCTTTGGGGCACATTGTCGGAAAGGCGGTCTCCTGTTGCAGTCTTCCACGCCTGGACCATGTCCTTCCCCAGAGCTAAGGGGCCCGCACACCTGTGCAGAGCTAACCCCCGGGGAGGGCGCATCTTTCTCTTTTTAAGCTCCAGAAGCTCCTTTGTTCTGCATAAGCTTCCCTGTGAGATGGCAGCAGGGGGTCCATGAAACAGAAGAGGTTTTTTCTAAATTAGATTCTGGGTTTTAAATAAAAGGATAAAATTATTTTACTCCTAGAAATATTTTCAGCCCTTAAAACATGCTCTGTGGCCATCCAAATCGGAGATAGACATTTTAGCATTTCCCAAGCTTATTACCCCACTCAAGAATTTCTTAAGGAATATCTGTTATTATATCAAAATGTTCCACACTGCACGGGTTCATCAATGCTACTCCATAACTTTAATATCAAAAAATCGCTTCTCAAAAAAAAAAATCGCTTCTCATCTGGAGCACTCCACACTCACACCCCCTCCAGACACAGGGAGTTACTGTGGGCTCCTCATGCCGCCACCCCTCACTGCGGACACCCTCACTCCCTCACTCCCCATCTGCCGGCTCATTCCCCTTCCCACACACACATCCTCCCTCACAGACACTGGAGACAGGAATTCTCAAGATGTACGTTATAACCTGGCAGGGGGTCATGAAATCGATTTAGAGGGTCAGTGACCAGCATTTCTTTTAAAAAAAATAAAAGAGAAAAAAAAATATGAGTGCTTCCCAGTAGAACTTGGTGAAAGTTTTGTCTGGGCCTGAGTCAAGGCATACAATGTATTTCTTACTTTAGGTCATGGTCAAAAGCGTTAGAAAGCCACGGTGCTGAGGCGCAAACAAAATAAAAGGGCGGACAACGCCCGGTAGCTAACGTGGACTAGCAGCACTGAGGCATACTAGTAGCTCCCCATTAATTCTTCTCCGTGTTTCCACGCCAGGGGCCCATTTTAAATGGCAAACACCAGGACTTCCTCTTGATTGACCTCTGCGTCTCCTACTCTCACTGACTGGACTCACTTCCCCACGGAGGCTGCATAAATGTTTGATGTTGATAATGAAATGGGATTAAAAGCTAATAGAATGAGCTCTCTGGTGTCTGCGGACACTGTCTGCCCTCTCTGCCGTGTCCACTTGCGCAAGGCCTTCTCCAGCCTGCTCACCGCCCTGCCTGAGGGGACCCCAGGCAGACCCTCTCCTTTCCTCAGCAGAAGATGCAAACACGTGGCTTCAACCCCTGCCCCAGCTGCAGCCCTTTTTTCTTTCTTTTTACTTTTTAAAAATTTAATTTTTCAATTGCACATTACATTCAATATTATTTTATACTAGAGGCCCGGTGCACGAATTTGTGGACAGGCGGGGTCCCTTGGCCTGGCCAACGATAGGGGCCGATTGGGCCTGCCTGCCAGGGGGTTGCGGGGAGGGACCGCAGAAGGTTGGCCGTGGGAGCACACTGACCACTGGGGCAGCTCCTGCATTGAGCATCTGCCCCCTGGTGGTCAGTGTATGTCATAGCTACCAGCCGGTCGGCCGGTCATAATGGTCACTTCGGCTTTTATAGATATAGATTAGCTTCAGGTATACGGTATAGTGGTTAGACAGTCACATACTTTACGTGCTCCCCCTGATATTTCCAGTACCCACCTGGCAACATGCATAGTTCCTAGAATATTATTACCTACGTTCCCTATGCTGTGCTTTATATCCTCATGACTGACTGTCTTGTAACACACTTTTAATCTACACAGGTCTTCATACTTAAAGTGTATTTCTTTTAGACAATAGGTAGTTATTTGAGTGTTAATGTTTTTTTAAATCTTTATTGTTGAAAGTATCACCTATGTCCCGAAGTCAGTGCCTCTGCTCACAGCTCCTCCCTCCACGCTGCCCTCCTGCTGAAATCCCTCTCACCATCAGGTCCCCGAGCTGCATAGACCTTCTCAGGGGGAAGCCCCAACACTCAGAGTCACTTGCAGCCGTTTCCATGGCCCCCGGAGGACTTGGTTGTGCATCTGAACAGCGATAGCACTGAATGGCAACTTTCCATGTGCCCATCGCCTCTCCCGGGCGTTGGCTTCCTCAGAGCAAGGGCTGTGTTTTATTCACCTCTGAACCGTCCATGCCTGCATGGTGTGGCCCCAAGCAGGTGCCTGAGGATGTCTCAAGTGTGAGTGAAAAAGAACAGAGGACGAAATATCAGCGGGATGCAGCTTCCTCAGGGGCGGACCACATTCCCCCTCCCACCTCCAACCCCCTTCAGCGCCAGCACCAGGCTGCTTAGCAGCTGTGGTCTTCGGACCTGTCTCTGGGACAGCTGGATGGAGACAGCTGCACGCTGCACTCCAGGTACCTCAGACATGGACGCAGCTACGCCTCTAAGGGACCGGCCTCCTGAGATGCCCAGGCAGGCCCGTCCAGGCAAGCTGGATATGTCATTGCTCCTGGAGCTCTGATGGGATCGCAGGGCCAGTCCAGCCCCCAGTGGGTGACGAATGGCTTGTAGAATGAGCCCGACTGTGAGCTTAGTAGTAGCTGTGAAGTTTGTGTTCTGAAATCCAGGCCAGCTTTTCTGTTCAGATGCCTCCCTCTGAGACTCCCCTCTCCTCCCCCCCACTTCCCCCACCTTTGTTTTCCCCGGAGCTAGAGCACAGCCCCTCTCCGGCGCCTGCGGACTCTGGAGAAGCAGACGGAGATTATTGAATTTGTAGTGAGGCTGCTGGCACCAGCACGAGGTCAAAGGGCACCGAAGACAGAACATCATCCTTGATAACGACTGACAGTGAATTCATTTCAGTGAAACTTGACCGACGGGGCCATCAATCCGCTACGCGCCAGGGCCCGTCCCTGCGGTGGGCTCACCCCCTGTGGGCAGCTCCAGCAGAGGCAGCAGCTGATGCTCCTCGGTTTCTCCCAGGAGGGCTTCCCGTGGGCGCCGCACCAGTTCCAGGCGCCGCTCTCCACCTCTCCGCCTAGGCCCGCGCCTGGGCCTTGTCCCTGTCACCTTCGTCACTCTCACGCCCCCACCTGGCAAGACTTCACTCCCCAGATGCTTTTAAATCCTCCCTCTGTGATAGAACCCCCTGGGCTCTCGGGTGAGCTGGCCAGTGCCTGGGGCTCCAGCTCGGCTCTCTCGCACCCTCTCTCTGCTTTGCATCCTGTTTCGGGGGCTCTACCGCTCGGACCTGCCATGTCCCATCAGAACTGCAACAGGAAACGTAAGTGGAACAGGATCTGTAACCTGTACGAAAGCCCAAGTGTTAATATAGAAACAGGCATTACAGATCAATAAGAAAAACATGAACAGCCCAAAAAGAAAAAACACATGGAGAGAAACAGGCATTTAAAAAGAAAAATATAACACTCGGGGTGGATAAATATCACAAGATAGGGCCGGACTTCAAATAGTAACTGAAGAAATACAAGTTAAAACAACGATGGCATATTTTCTGTCTTTGTCGGTGAAGAGGGAGATTCAGACCTCTCCTGGCAGCTGATGAGATACAAACTGGCAAAGAGTTTCTCGTGGGAAATCTTGCTATATATGAAAAAAGAAGTCTATAAAAATTGTGCAGAACATTGACTAAGCAATTCCACAAAACAAATGTATCCTAAGGAAACAATTAGCAGATTGGGATTTTTTTTTCACTTTGGGGATGTATAATATAAAGTGGTTTTAAAATAGCAAATATATGGAAATAATCCAAAGTCCAACAATAGGCTTTTTTTACATTCCATAAAATACACGCGCTCTATCTATCTGTTTAAAAGGGAAGTCTGGAAGTATAATTGTTGACATGATTTTTATCTGTTTAAACTTTCCTGTAAGTTTTATGGGAAAACAGTTTATAAAAATGTATGACAGTGTTTTATTTTAAAATTTTATGTTCATAAAAGGCAGGGAGCGTCCATACCAAACTGCAAACGTTGGTTATATCTAGACTAGAGCTACTGATGAGGAACTATGGGGGAAGCCTTTTCACATTCTTCCATCTTTGAACAATAAAAATGATTTACCTTTATAATAAAAAGTGCTTTTAAAATAACTCAACCCAAATTGCCAAACTTGGAGTTATATATTATTGAAGGCAAGGATTTGAGCAACTTAATTTTAAAAATAGAGTTCAAATTTACTTTAATCTATTCGACATTTGAGCATCTAAGAGCAGGCATGGTTGTGCACGCAGTGGCGGGGGCGCTGTATTAAAATGGTAATTCCCACAGCACCTTAAATAAACCGCGTGAAATTCCAAATTATAAAAATTGTTTGATTTATGCATCTTGCCTATCGTGCCGGAGCTATCTGAGTGCTCATTAAGTCAGGTAATGCAAGAAACTCCATTTGAAATACTGTGACGGCTACACGCGCACGCACATGTGGCAAGACTAATTGAACATTTAAGATCTGCGCGTTTTGCTGTGTGCAATCAATCACTCCTCCCAAGTGGAAAGGCAGAACAATAAAAACATCCATAAAGATGACACAAAATAGTTTACATTCTTCATCTTGAATTTTTAATGGGTCTCAATATTGAATCAATTAAAAACCAAACACAGGAGTATTTCCACTTCTGATTGGGACGGAGTCGCCGGGACCAAACAACCTCCCGCTGGAAGCATTCGAAGGCATCAGAGGAAAGCCAGCGAGGCCAGGCGTCCTCGACAAGGCCAAGTTCTCGCGGACACAGGGGAGACCCCGTGGAGGAGGGAAACGCGTCCACGTGAGCTAGAGGTTCTGCACACGGGCACCCCTTGGGGCATCTCGGCCCTAAGGCTGTGCTGTGCTTGCACTTGCGTGGAGCGAAGTACTGAGAAGCAACGAAGAAAGAAACTCACAGCCCTGCCGGCGTGGCTCAGTGGTTGAGTGTCGACCAATGAACCAGGTCACAGTTCGATTTCCGGTCATGCCAGGGTTGCAGGCTCGATCCCCAGTGTGGGGTGATCAGGAAGCAGCCCATCAATGATTCTCTCTCATCATTGATGTTTCTCTCTCTCTCTCTCCCTCTCCCATACTCTCTGAAATCAATAAAAATATATATTCCAAAAAAACAAACAAACAGAAAGAAATTCATTTTCCCAGATTCCCAGGCTAGGCCATGAACGTCTTTGGTGGGCCATTCATTATCTGGGCTAACATTGAAAAATAAATGTCATAAACTAATTCTGAATTGATGTCACCATTTTACTCCCTGAGATCATACTCTGAAGACTGGGGAAAGGGAGACCTCCCACACTGGTTTCTCTGAGTGACCGGGGAGGGTGTGCATCGGATTTTGTGAGAGGCAAAAGGAAGGGTACAAACAGAAATAAAGGAGGTCCTTCAAATATGTAAACAGACAAAGGAACGCTGGTTTTATTGCCACAAACTGAGAAGAAGAAATGAAAGCCAATGCAGGGTGACTGGCTTGGGGCCAGTGGGCCAGCCCTTGGGCCGGGGTTCCCCCGCACATCACCTCGTGACAACAGCCGGACACAGGACAACGTTCACCCCGATGCTCTTGCTCAACAGAGAGCCTGTATCACGGTGCTAATGTGGAAGTAGGTGAGCCCAAACTTTACACGATTTCTCAATCAAATTCCCTACATTTCAAGAGGAAACCACCAGCTCAGGGGACATTCACACAGATGGAGTTCAGCATAAGAAGTTGAGGAAAGTAAGGCCTTCCAGACCTGTGAATAAACAAATGAGTTTCAGGGGACCACGATTTTTTTAAAAAAATCTTTGGGCATTAAAATTGGCAAATACAAAATCCTTTTTCTAGGAAGAAGATACAGAGTCTTCATCAGAATGGCAAAGGGGTCTGCGACTCTATAAAATATATTTTATATAAAGTGATCAATGAAGATCAGATAAAAAAGCCCCAGGTCATTGATTTCCAGGTACAAGCAGTTGTGTCATTATGTCTATAAAATTCGCTTACCGTCAACACAGGAGCGTTGCCATCACATGCCGCAAGCCCTAGAGCTCAGCCTCTGCACCCACTCTCAGGGCAACATGGAGCCAAGGGGTGGGCGTGGCGGGTTCAGCACTTACCCAAGGGGGCACTTGTCACACAGCTGCCTGCTCCAATCAGGTGCCTGAATAAGGAAGGAAGCAGGAGCGCTGTAACCACATTCAAGTAGATTTATCAGCAGGCCCAGCAAGTCAGGTGTGACTCTACCAATTACAAACTCGGTGAGGGCAGGAGTCTTAACTTCATGCCTGCCACAGTGCCTGACTGCACGGCGGTCACCAATAGTAGGTCATTTATAAACATGCATTGAATGAGTGACTTGATAAAAAGTTTTCTAGAACCTTGTGGAAGACGGTGGGTCCAATTAAATGAGGCCGATTTTTAAATTTATTTGCTTTTATTTAGAAGCCAAACATTGGCATTGAATAGAAAATTTAATATTGTATTTGTAATTGTGTTCAGTTTGAAAGCTATTCAATGAAACATTTTAATTCTCATCAATGCAGTATTTCCTTATACATATTTACTCACATTGTCTCTTTAATCCTCACAATTTTCCTGTAATATTGGCATTATGTACTCCATTTTATGTTAAATCAACTGATACCCGAGGGCACACAGATAGCGAGTTAGGAAGCCATAAAAAAATGGTTTCCAGATCCTAAGCCCAGACTCTTTTTATTTTATGGAGAAGGAGAAGGAGAAGGAGAAGGAGCAGAAGAAGAAGAAGAAAGAAGGAAAAAGAGAGAGAGAGAGAGGAGAAGGAGAAGGAGACGGAGAAGGAGAAGGAGAAGGAGAAGGAGAAGGAGAAGGAGAAGGAGAAGGAGAGAGAGAAACATCAACGGAGCCACCCCAGCCAGGGCAAGTCCAGACTCTTTTAATAAGCTGCCACACGCCCTTATCAGGGACTGATTTACCATTTTCCTGGCAGAGAACAGAGAGAGGACTGAGTGAGGGGAATAAATGAACTCTGCCTGGGCAGGAGAGGCAGGTGTGAACTGATGACCACCGTGGAGCATCCTGGGAAGCCCGAAGCAATGAGTGACGCTTGGTGCCGGGAATGGGAGAGAGTCAGAGGGAAGAGCGCCCGCTTATACAACGCGTCCTGCCGCCAGGTCCTGTGGTTTTTCCTAAGGAACTTGCTGTGGAGGGGATGGTTGAGGCCCATGCAGGTGAGAAGTCACTGGAAGTATATTCAGACAGAACAAGCCAGGACCTGGGGAACGCTTGGGGATTATAAACCCCAGCCCTCTGCTGCGGGGGCACAGCCTGGGGTTTGAGTCGGGGCTCTCTGAGCGAAGGGCCTACCAAGGTGCTTCAAGGAGGAAATCTCATTCTCAGCGCAGGTTGGGGAAAGTAGGCCTGGAGCATCTAGCAGGCAGGGGTCCTCTGGGGACCTGGGACGGGGTCCCACCAGCTTATGGGAGCCGCAGGGGGGTCGGGCCAGGCCTTTCAGCGAGTTGGGCAGAGATCCTAGGTCAGTGATGGCGAACCTATGACACGAGTGTCAGAGGTGACACGCGAACTCATTTTTTTGGTTGATTTTTCTTTGTTAAATGGCATTTAAATATATAAAATAAATATCAAAAATATAAGTCTTTGTTTTACTATGGTTGCAAATATCAAAAAATTTCTCTATGTGACACGGCACCAGAGTTAAGTTAGGGTTTTTCAAAATGCTGACACGCCGAGCTCAAAAGGTTCGCCATCACTGGACTAGGTCATTGGCACTCAGGGCTCAGTGGACAGAGACAGCCTGTGGGGAAGATGAGACCAGCCAGACTGAGGGCCACTTGTGCCAACAGGGGGAGCCCTCTACCCTGGGGACAGGAAGGCGGTTCTGTGGTGTTTGGGCACATGCACCGGCTTCAGCTCAGTTAGCAAAACACTTCCTGATCTCTGGGTCCCTCTCTGACCCTGAAAAACTAAGGGGAAATGGAAAGGCTTGGGTGGGAGGGGGGGATGCTCTGAGGAGGGAGAGGCACTGGGTCCTCGTCCTGAGGGCTTTAGGGGGGAGAGTTTAGGGAGGTCCCGGGGGAAGCCTCAATAGAATATTCAGCAGCTTTCCAGGTGTGTTCTTTCAGGGTCCAGGTCTCCACTGATTGACTGACCGGCACCAGGGCAAGGGTCTTTAGTCAGTGCAGCTGGTCCTGAGGCAGCTGGGGCTGGTTTGCTGCTTTTCTGGGCCTGGAGCTGAAATACAACTGAGGCCCAGATGTTATCGCTAGGGAGGAAAGGTCAGGGGTCCAAACCGCCTGAGCAGCCATATGCCAGGGGAGGAAAGGTCACCCTGGGGCAAGGTCCCGCCCTACAATTGTGCTTTGCTCGGCCCTCAGGACTTTCCGCCCTAGTGACCTTCTGTGCCGGGCCCACCCATCGTCCTGGCTCTGCTTATGTCTAACTGCCTGTCACAGAAAGAATACAAGCCCCAAATTCTGCAGCTACTCAAAATGCCAAAAGCTGGAGGACTTGGGGGCGAGGGGGTGCGGGGGGCGGGTTGGAGAGGCCCCTCGACCGAGTTGGTAGCTTTCATCATATTTGATGGAGTTGATAATAAGCTTCCTCAGAGCCCAAGCGCAGACTGCAAGTCGCCTGCGCCAGCTTATCTGGATGGTGGCACTTTGGCCCAGCCCCTGGTCTCGTCTGAGAATGTGTATGACTTCCCGTGTCCTGTTTTAGAAAACAAAGCACCTAGGACATGTCTTTTCTCTCTCAATGATCTGGTTCCGTTCTGTGTGTTTGTTTTCTCCAGAAAAAAAAACAACGCATTCCATCCTCAACTTCAAAACAGAAAATCAGTCTCTTAAAAAGGCAGAAATCACCGCCAGGTGGGGATGGGAAACGCTGGGAAACGCTGGGGAGAAGGCGGCCGGGTGCCCTCCCGCGACAGCATGGCAGCGCGTGGGGCAATGCGGCCGTTTCCTTCCGAGGCTCAGCACCCAGCCGCACCCCTGCCCCTTTGCCTGCTCCTGTCCTGCACACCACGCGGGAGGCCTGGCCCTTTGAGGACTCATCCAACTTCTTTAGAGGAAATAACTCCAGCAACAGAGTAAGGCGCCCGACCTCCCCCGATAAAGCTGTTTGCAGCAAAACTAAAGGACTTCTGGACGGACAGATGATCGGTTCTGCAGGCTGTGGCGCTGCTGATCCACTTGCTACAGGCTGTGAGTTTGTGGTTTTGTGGTTTCTTTCTGCAGTTTTAGTTTTAATTTAGTTTCACAAGAAGGAAAGGGGAAGTGCCTCCTGCGCACCCCCGGGGCGATTCTGCAGTCATGGGGTTCCGGGGGTGTGGGCCCTGACCTCAGGAAAGCACAGACATGCGTGTTCCTGCCTCGGCTGCAACTTGGGTTTTTCCTCTGGGGCAGTTTGCAGCGCAGAAGAGCTGCCCGCGGAGCCCTCACCCGCTCTCCCGGAGCCCGGGGCTCTCTGGGGATCTGCGGTAGCGACCAGTGACGTGTGAGTGTGTGTGCGCCTTGATTCATCTCATATGAGTGAACAGTGTGTGTGTGAGTGCGGGGTGTGTGTAGTGTGAGTCGGAGGACGGAAGAGAAGGTCGAGACTGCTCCTTCCTGCGGCCTCAAGATCAGCCTCACTCAGCCAGCGGCTCTGCGGCCGGACTGGCCCCTCTGGTGCAGAGCCCCAACATGAAGTCCCCCCGGAAAGTGCTTCTGGTGGCTCCTCTGCTCCTCCTCCTGCCCTTTCACACCTCGACCTCTGCAGCCCACGATGACCAGCCCGACGCCAGGCCCTCCAACGGGCACACCTGTGTGGGTACGTACCTCATCTGCATATGTGTATGTGGGCATGGCAATGTGGTCGAATAGCGTGGCTTACATAGATGATCACCTATTTAATGACATCCATCGCCGAGAGGTCCAAGTGAGACACCAAGAACCTCCCCAACAGGCAAAAGCTTTGGGTCTGAGCGGGTCGCAGTGCACGCACCTGGGCCTGTAGGGGAGCCCTTCTGCCATTGCCGGTTGGTGAGGAAGCCCTCCCTCCCCCGAGCTGGTGATCGGGAAGCTCTGAGCCCCTTGCAGAAGGACTGTAGGTAGCGTTGCACTTAGAGGGTTGACCTTGAACTCAGACAGACACAGATGAGTTTAACGCCGCCCACCCCTCCGCCCCATCCCTCCCTGTCTGTGAGACTTCGTGCACGTTGCTTAACTCCGTGTTCTTATTGATGAGACACAGCACCCGCCTCCCAGGGACGCTGTGAGCCTGGGGATCTCGCGTGTAAAGTGAGTGTTTGCACACACTGAGGACTAGGGTCTCCGTTTCCTCCTTCCTCCCAGGAAGCCCAGAGTTGCCGACCATGGGAGGGCCACCTGGAAACATTGAACACCGAGATACGGCTCCTTCGTCTTGTATTGAAGTATTTTATTTCCAAGTTGTTGTTGCTTTGTTGTTTCTGGGGGTGCTTTTGGAGAAGTGCACGTAGGGTGAGACCGTCGATATTCGTATTATCCCTGGAGCTTCCAAACGGTGGCAGGTGTTTTAATGGGTCAGTCTTTAGAGCCAAGGAGACTCGGAACTCCTCGTAGCGAGTATTCAATGAGCGACTCAGAAAAAGAGCCCCACATGCAAGCGTGATGGCCACCTCTTACACACGGAGAATCTGGACACACATTCCGACACTGACACATTATTTCTGGAGACAGAAAAAAAAATATTTAAATTAGTCCTGTTTCTTGAAAAACCATGACCTTGGGTGGTTAGATATGAACACGCCTCTAATTGTCTCTTTTTAAATTGAAACCTCAGACCCAAGTTCCCTGTGAATCTACCCTCCACAGTCCTGGACGCAGAGGTCTGTGTCCCCCTGGGGGCCATGTCTGGGAGGTCATCCTCACCCCCTATTTGGTTCTGTCAATTATTTACCACCATTTCCTTTCCTCAGAACAAGACCCTACAGCCTGGCTAGTGGAAATGCACTTGATGAAAGGCTCAAGTGAAATACGTTCTACCTCTAGGATGGTTGCAAATTAACTGCTTAGATTTAGGCAAGTTGTCTGAGGTATTGGGCCTCCGCTGCTTTCAAGCAGACATGAGCCAAGCATTCCCCTCCCTGCCCCATTCCCAGCGAGGCACTGAGAGTTCAAGGAGGTGTTGAGGGGGCCCAGGGTGGGGTTATCTGGTTGCCTATTGCTGCACGATAAATTCAAACAGGACCATACTGCTGTATCATGATGTGGTGGGTCAAGGATTTCTCCGAGCCTGGCTGGTGATTCTTCTGCTTCGTGTAGGATTGGCCGAGGTCACTAAGTGGGGTTCACATGGAAGATGGGTGGGTTTGGGATGATCCAAGACAGCTTCACTCACATGTTTGGTGCATTGTGGGAGGGGGGTGGCTAGAAGGTTGGCTCAGCTGGGGATGTCAATCAGAGCTTATGTATTTGGCCTCCCCAGCCGGGCAGTCTCAAGGAAGTAGGACTTCTTACGTGGCAGCTCAGGGACCCCAGAGAGAGAGTGCCCAAGGACAGGAGCTAGGAGCTGCCAACCTGTCAAGGACTGGGTCTGGGAACTGCCCCAGCTCCACCCCCTCCACCTTCTATCAGTCAAAACAGCCAAAGGCCCTCCACTCAGACTCACGGGGAGCAGACACAGACCCCTCCTTTTGATGGCGAGTGTCAAGAAATTCGTGGCAATCTCAGCCACACAAGTTCACTTTGTCCATAAAAATACTCCATGGTTGCATGGCTGCGGTGGCTCCGTGGTTGAGCACCGACCTATGAACCAGGAGGTCACGGTTTGATTCCCAGTCAAGGGACAGGCCTGGGTTGTGGGCTGGATCCCCAGTAGGATGCAGGCAGGAGGCAACCGATCAATGGTTCTTCCTCATCTTTGATGTTTCTATCTCTCCCTCCCCCTTCTCTGAAATCAATAAAAATATATTTAAAAATATATACTCCATGGCCCAAGAACTCGGAGAGTCTGTTCCTGATTCGCTTAGATGATGATGTAACACCCATCTCCCCACCAGCTCCCAACGTCTGGCTAACTGCAGGGATGATTATTCCCCTGTTGTCATCACAACCAGAGAGGCGGGCACAAGAGGGGCCTGCAGTGTGGTCAGCATTTACTGAGCTCTGACTGTGGGCTGAGCCAGCTGCTGCAGGTGGTCCAAATCGGTGTCTTACTGTCTCAGAGTGGTTCTTCGGGGAACCAGACTCAGAAATTTGACTGAGGAGTTGACTGAGGAGTGCTGTTGGGGAAAACTCCTGGAGTGACTGAAGGCAGAGAAGGCAGGCTATGCTGCAGCCATACAAGATGCTCTAGCCATTATGGCTCAGGTGGTTGAGCATCGTCCCATACACTGAGAGGTCACTGGTTCAATTCCCAGTGAGGGCACATGTCTGGGTTGTGCGCTCGATCCCCAGTGAGGGTATGCAGGAGGCAACCAACTGATGTTTGTCTCTCTCCCTCTCCCTCTCTTTCTAAAATCAATAAAAACATATTTTAAAAAAAGAAGGCCTCAGCCAATCCCATGGAAAGCTCTGGAATTAAAATGGCTTTTTAGAGTTGTCCTGAAGTGGGTCCAGGCCTTGGAAGCCCCACATTGAACCGTCCCGGGGTGTGAACTGACCCTAGTGGGAGGGCTCCTTTGCTGGAGGCGATGCCTGGAGAGGGCTCCCAGTGTGAGCCCTCAGCACCCCCACTCCCTGCATGGATGCACCCACATTGTTTGCTCACTGTTGACGGACATTTCTGTTGTTCACTCTCCCTGGCTATGATGAATGATTCTGCCGTGAGCATTCCTGTGCAAGGTGAGTGTGGAGATATGTTTTTACTTCTTGTGGGTCTATATACCTAGGAATGGGCCAAAATGTAACTCCACGTCAACATTGTGAGCAACTTCCAGACTGTTTTCTAGAGCAGTTAATAGCCAGCTAACTTGTTATTATCCGTCTTTTTTTATTATAGAATCCCAGGGGGATGGAGTGGTACTTGGTTTTGATTTGCATTTCTCAAAATGTTGGCCATTTGTATAGCTTCTCTGAAAAAATGTTTATTCAAGTCCGTTGCCCATTTTGAGGTTTTGGGGGACTTTTTGTTTGCTTGTTTGTTTTTTGTCTTATTGTTGAACTAGAGGCCTGGTGCACCAAATTTGTGTGCAGGTACGGTCCCTAGGCCTGGCCTGCGATCAGGGCCATCTTCCCCAGCTGCTCGCAGACACCCCCCCCCCCCCGCCCACCCACCCTGATTCCCTGTTTGCCATCGGGTGATCGGTGCCTGACAGCCGGGGGAAGGGACTGAAAGGTTGACTGTTCCCGCCTGTTCACTGGCCCCGCACCTGCCATGGTGCCATGGGTGGCCATCAGGCGATTGGAGCCTGCCGGCCCGGGAAAGGGACCAAGAGGTGGTCAGTGCACCTCATAGTGACTGGTCCAGCGGTCGTTCTTGTTGTTCTGCGGTTAGGATCAATTTGAATATTACCTTTTTATTATATAGGATTGTGAAAGTCCCTTGTGTAATCTTGAGTTATTTGTGGAAATGCAAAGGTTTTAAAATTTGAAGTCCAATTTATCCATTTTTTTTCTTTTGTCTTTTGTGTGTCGTATCTAAATCCAATATTTTTAAAAATCGTTGCCTCTGTTATCTTGCTGTTGTCTTATGCCATTCTCTTACCTTGTTCCCCAGACATTGGGGCACTGGCCAATGTTGGTTAGTGAGGGTATAACCCCTAGGATCACAAGTAGCAAGAATAAACATGAGCTAGGCAGAAAAACACGGAGTGGGAATTGTTGGGGATGGAGATACTCCAAAAGGAGCCACACAGATGTTGCTGAAGGATCGAGCCAACCTCCCCATCGTAAACAACCAGCTCCCGCCCCACAGGGAGCCTTTGCAGTGGGACCCGCACAGTACAGCTGGAGGCCATGGTCTTGAACATAACCCAGTGTCAGAACCAAGCCCCAGTGGGCTCTTTTTCAATTTACCAAAGTGCGTTTGCACTGAACTAGACATCCCACTTGCTCACTAAGCCAACAAGGCTCTACTGGGCCCCTTTCTGCCACTTATCAAATGTGATAGAATTGATAATGAGCCATGTTTATTATTTTTTGCAAAACATCATTTTCTTTACATGGGTGATTTAGAGGCAAAGTAATCCTTATGTTCCAAAGTCATTGACATTTAAATTAATTCATCAAGGATTTGTTTTTTAGCACTATTTGGTGCTCAGGAAGTTTTATAAAAGGTCAAAGAAAAACAGTTTTTTCTCCTCATTCATGTTTACTTAAATATATAACATGTCTTCAGATTCTGTTAAAACCCCCTCTTTCCACCCCCCTCCACACCCCACATAAAATGGTCAGAGAGGACTTCATAGTTTGAATGATTAAAAAAGGTGGTCCTATGGTTTCAAGCCAATGTGAATGGTAATATGACAGTGTGACTGGCAAAAATAAGATTTAGAAACAGCCAGCAGAGGTTGAAAATTTATGATCACAACTTATATATACAGAAAGTTCACTTTCTCTCCTCCTCTGTAGCTGAACACTTGTTCGTAAGCCACCCCTACCACTGAAAGAGAAAACATTTTGTCATCTTGCCACTTAATGTGAAGAGCCTACTTGGCCATTGAGGTTTATATGAAGGACATTTTTCATAACTTAATGAACTAATTCTGCAGATCCAGCATTCGACAGAAATACCCATGAAGTGTGCATGAAGATAAAAGGTTTTACTTAAAATACTGTACTGGCAAAAGTGCATTGAAAAGAGCAATGGTTCAGCTTGCCCATTTTTTCTGAGTCTGTTAGGTTTTAACAAGGTCTCTCCAAGTGACTAGACATAATTAAAACACAAGTCTTAGCAAAACATTTCTTATATTTCCCAGAAACCAAGAGAGTGACTAGGTAACAAATGTTCTTGTGAGTCAGGTGGTTTCTCGTTCTTGGCTTTCAACACAACTGAAGGGGGACTTAATAGAGTTGTCAAGTGACAGATCATTTGGAATAATTTTCTATGATAGATCACTCTACACGTTTTGGCATTTAACTGAGAAGGAGTTAATGCATTGAGTGACATTACTGTATCAAAGTCCTTTCATTACCATTTACTTTGTTAAGTGAATATGTTTTCTTGACACTTACTTTTTAAATGGAAAAGAGGACAGACATGATCCTGAACTTTGTCACTTTATATAAATAAATCATATTTTTATTACTTATTTTGGAGTATCTCCTCTTATTAAGAGATGCAATTTCAATGAAAATTTACCTTTACGTCTGCCTGATGTGGTTCAGTGCTTGACCTATGAACCAAGAGGTCACAGTTTGATTCCCAGTTGGGGCACATGCCCGGGGTTACTGGCTTGATCCCTAATAGGAGGTATGCAGGAGGCAGCCTATCAATGATTCCCTCTCATCATTGGTGTTTCTGTTTCTCTCTCCCTCTACTTTCCTCTCTGAAATCAATAAAAATATATATATTTTTAATTTACTTTTACTATTTAGGAATTGTTTATCAAGTTGGCAATATATATTGTTTAGATAAGCAAATTTTATTAATAAAGGAAACTATATCCAGAAGAATTTGTAATACTTAGATGTTATATTAACAGGAAGTTAATCTTAAACTTTATACCTGTTTTTAATGTTAAGAAGTATAATAGTGTGCCCAATAAAATACTTTCAACCATTAAAGTATATTACATTGGGATAAAATTTGATAATTGAAGAAAAATGCAAAGAAGTAGACTTTTCATTGAAATATGAATTCAAAGAGAGGAATGATCAACATAAATTTCTCAATGTGAAAGAACAGTTTAATAATATATTTTAAGTGGATAAGAATACGTATAAATCACTATCATATTTAGATTTCTTTGGATATATGTAGAAGATTAATGTATTATTCCTATTGTAATATCTACAATCTGCCTGAAATTATACCCTTTGCAGCTATTTAAATTGATATATATGTTAATAATATTTAAACATACATTAATATGTGGAAGGGGCACATCATTTTTCAAGGGGGCACAGAGCAAAATCTCTGAAAACCATTGATCTACACTCTGGACTCTACAGCAGGAAGCCTTGGCCAGCTCTTCTCTCTCTCACCTACAAGTCCCTTCCTGAAGGCCTTTCCTGCCTTTTTCTGTCAAGTGAGGTCCTCCCATTCCTTACCGCTCAGCTCCACCAGGAGACCATCACTGTTTCCCAGGGCAGAGTTAAGGTCCTTCCTCCTCTGTGGTCCCAAAGCTCTCACAGGTCCCTGTACCCCAGAACTTACAGGTTGCAGTGACCAGATGGTTCTTCTAGTCATCAGTCTTTCCTCCTGGTCTGTAACTTCTCTTATTCGCCTTTGTCTCCTCAAGCTTCTGAGCACATAGTAGGTGCTCATAAGTAGGTGTTGAATGCATAACAGGATGAAATGGCTCCTGGTGTCTTCACCCTTGTTTCTTTATTATTAATGTTTAATGTATTTCTAAACCAGCCAAGCCAAACATCCTGTACCTCTCAGCACAGCCTGTGCAGGGTCTCTCCCTGCCCTGGCTTGGGCCCTGCTCTCCTTGGCATGCCCTTAGCCCTGTTCTCACCAGCAACCATCTGATATGGTGCCACCATCATTGCCAGTATTCTTGGGAAAGTTAGCAGTTTGGAACCCAGTGAGCATTTTCTCATAAAAACGATATTTCAGGGAGTGGTTGCAAAAGGCCACAGAGCCTAATCTTCCCAAATGTAGTGAAAACACTAAATACCTGCAATTCAAAAAAAAAAAAAGCAACCATAGGAAAGCTAAAACATTGTTGATATTACAGTGTTTTTTAAAGATAAGTTCATGAGCTTCTATTTTAAAGAGTTTATGGAGAATATACCTTTGTCCCATGATGGACTCAGCAGGTGAGATAGAAACTAGCAATGGTTAGGCACCTACTCTGGGCCCAGAAGGAAGGATGGAGGTGCAGTGTTCACACTGGGCTGTGTGCTGCCGTCTCTGGTGCAGTAACCAACATCTCAGGGGGCAGTTGGGTCATTCTCGGTGATGATTTTCATACCTTGCGTTCTTATTTCCTTTTTTCTTCTCACCAACATGAGAAAGGCCTGGGATGGCGGTTGTTGATTAAAATTACTAAATATAAAATCATATCCTCTGTTCCCACCCAACCAGGGAAATCTGAGGCGACCAGAATTCAGGTGCTTGTGAAGGAACATTGGGGAGGGGACACCCTTGACAAACTCATGTTGGTCCAACAGGGATGCAGGAACCCAAATCCGGGCATGGTATGGCTCCACTACACCTCCCAGGGCCCAAAGCAGAAGCAAAGAAGTCATCCTGATTCTCACTTGTCTTCACACTTCTTCCCATCAACTCATGGATAAATCCTATCAGGCCAACCTCCACAGTCCATCCCAAGTCTGTCCATTTTCCTCTGTCCTTACCGCCACACAGTGCTCTAGCCAACCCACCATCTTTCTCCAGGACCAAAATAGTCTCCTAATTCATCTCTCTGCTCCCACCTCTGCCCCACCCCCACCCCTAAGCTCTTTCCTCCATGACAGCCAGCATGATATTCCAAAGGCACAGATCGGATCTAGCAGCCCCTCCACCAAACCATCCTTGACTTCCCATTGTTCTCAGGATAAATCCCTACCTCTTTTGCCGTCTCTGAAGCCCACGTCCTGACCTCCACCTAGCCCCGCACCTCATCTCCCACCAGTGGGTTCTGGCACCAGGTTCATTACTTTGAAGTGGGTACCAACGCTCCCTGCCTACAAAGACAGCCCAGTTCCCACTCTGCTTTCTCCTTTCCATTACATTAGCCACTTTTTTATGTATTCTTCCAAGAAGCGTTCTCTATCGGCTCTACCTAAGAACAAGTGAGAATCAGGATGACTTCTTTGCTTCTGCTTTGGGCCCTGGGAGGTGTAGTGGAGCCACACCATGCCCGGATTTGGTTTCCTGCATCCCTGTTGGACCAACATGAGTTTGTGAAGGGTGTCCCCTCCCCAATGTTCCTTCACAAGCACCCAAATTCTGTTCACCTCAGATTTCCCTGGTTGGGTGGGAACAGGGGATATGATTCTACCACCTCTTCATCACTCCCCTCTGTTACTCCACCCTGCTCCTTCTCTTCAGAGAACCTAAAATTATCTATAATTGTGTTTGCTTACGTATGATCCCTTTTCCCTCAACATAACCTGTAAGAGGGCAGGAACCATACCAGTGTGTTCTCAGCCTGAGCTCAGAGCCCAGCACAGCGCCAGCAACTGGAAGGGACTCACTCAGTACCCACTGGGTTCCAGCCCCCGCTCCCACGCACCTAACCTCGTGGAGCAGTGGTGCCTCCATCTTGGCGGAGCTTGAATGAGATGCTAATGTATGCAGTACACTTTGGAAGCTGTAAAGTACACTCTAACCACGTAATGAATCACTCATGCTCCTCCTCGGGAGAACGAGGAAGTGCAGTCACAGGGAGCCAGGCTCTCACAACTGCCAGGTGCTTTCAAGGCTTTTCAGTGACGTGTGGGCTTCAGAGAAACAGGGACTCTAGCAGGCCGCTCTCTGCAGTCGGCTGCCTCTCCAGCCAGCGCAGATATGAGTATAATTAGCGTTCCAAGAGTTCGTTTCACGTCTAAAGGATGATGCGGTGCAGTCTGCTGCCGTCTCCCTGCGCTGCGCCCGGAAGCAGATCTCTGTGGCAGGTGTTTCTATTCAGGCCCCTTCGCTGCTGCTCCTACCATACCCGACCTGTCGGTTTCCATTAGACTCATTATTTTCAGGTGCCAGGTGAGAAGGGCCTTCCCATCCTGCGATTGCAGACGGTGACCACGGAGCCAATGCATAGCGCTCACCCGCTGTCATCGCTCCCTTAATGAACAGCCGCTCGGACAAATTCGAGTTAGCAGAGCCAGACCTTTTATTAGCAGCCAGAGAATAGTCTGTAATGGAGCAATCACTCTGCCCATGCATCTCTCCAAAGGAAAACATTCTTTAACTTGTCAGGGCAGTGCAACCTCTTATTAGAGGCAATAGCAAAGCCAATTTCTCCGTTCTTGCCGCTAAGGGATTCGGGACATGCCTCACTGTCGACCCTAAATGAACAATCCACCGGGAAGGGGAGCTGAGCCCACGGGAACCGGCGGAACCGTGCAGGGAGCAGAACTCATATCAAAGCCGGGCCCGACCTGGGCGCTCACATATTTCAAGCCCCATTGCCTGCCTTCCTCCCCGGCGCCCTTGATCATCACGCTCTTCGCTAGGCAGAGTGATGATGGTGCCAAGATCCACCGATCTTCAGAGACACTGACTTTTCTTCTCTGGGCTCCTTTTTATTGATCTCATGATTTCCAACTTTAGCCTATAGTGATAAGGAGTCAGGGGAGTCCTAAGAACCCTTGGTGGGCCCTGGCCAGTGTGGCTCAGTGGTTGAGTGTGGTCCCATGCACCAAGAAGTCACGATTGGATTCCCGGTCAGGGCACATGCCCGGTTGCAGGCTCAATCCCCAGTAGGGGGCGTGCAGGAGGCAGCCAATTGATGTTTCTCTCTCTTCCTCTCCCTTCCATTCTCATTTAAAAACATATATTTTAAATGAGCCCTTGGCGGGATCCTTCTGAGTATAAGAAAAGCCTAAATCTTTAAGTACAAAGTACAGTTGGTCCTGAGCAGCCCACGCCCATTAGGGGAAGGGAATGGTGTGCAAGGTTAGTGATCACTGGGACTCCCGATCATGGAGCCTCCTGGAGGAAAATGCCAAGAGGAGTCCCCTGATGCTCCCGTTCATCCAATACTCCTGCTCCGCTGAACTCACCAAGTCCACCCATTGTAAGGCATTGTGACTTTAGGTACCAAAGAGAGAGAACACTTCCACTAATTGTGGAAAATATGGAGAAACAGGCCATGCTCTTGCAGGCCACCTGCCTTGTTTCTCTCCTGGGATGCCTTTCCCCCCGACTTGCTCTGCCTTAGATTTTCTGAAAGTCCCATCTCTGGTGCCCAGCTCGCAGCTCAGTGATGAGACGCCGTATGAGGCAGTGGCCGTGCAAGATCTCCACCCGCCCCCACCGCGTTCTTCTTCGGTCCTGAGCCGCACGCCGGGATGTTGGCTGTAGACTCTGCTGTTTGACTCAGGCAGGGGCACTGGCTGTTTCACACCAGATGAGCAGGGGAGCCACATCCTGTAATGAGACCAGAACAAAGATAAACAACGCGCCGGGGAGACGCCTGAACCAGAGCAACAGCAGGTGCGCCCGTGAGATGCCTGAGCCAGGCACAACGGCAGGTGCACCGTGAGCCCCCCGCCACAACCCCCAGCAACCGCCAAGAGCAATGTCGCTCAGGTGGCCGCATCTCCCGTTAGCCCACCTCAAGTCAGCAAACATCTCTCCTCCCCCGGCTGCAAAGCAGGCCCTCCGTCAGGCACTCGGAGCGAGAGGAAGACCCCATCCCCCATCACAGAGGGCACGGCCTGACTCAGCTCTTACACATGAATTCACAGTCGCTCCATTTGTAAGTGACAGAGCCAGGATTGGAACCCCAGTTCATTTTTCTTATTTCAAAGACTCCGCCTTTTTCAGCTGTACCCCACTGCCAGCTCTTATCACATTGCAACATAATTATTTGTAATTGATTTTCAACTGCTATTGAAATTCATTTAGTTCCACCTGACTTAACCGGCAGGGCAGAGACAGGTCAGGCTGTAAAAGCGTATTACACGTGGTGACAATATGAACATGTATTAAACATATTTTATGTATTTAAAATAAAAGTGAAATTGGTTTCTCTCTGGGTGATTTGAGTGACGGTCATCTTTTTTATGCTGTTCTATATATTTTTTAAATTTTCTAAAATGAGATTGCATTGCATCTATCTTTTTTAAAATTTATTTTTAAAATAAAAGAAAATATATATGAAAGTGCTTCTCAACCATAAAGGGCTAATAAGTATCAGCTACGAAGTTCATTGCAAGGTGATAAAGCCCTCAGTGCATGGACTAGGTTAAAGCACATCTACTCGACCTTGATAGTTGGCGTGGAGAAAGGCCCCTGCAAGGAGTTGCTCTCTGGGGAGTGAGGCCATGGCTCTCAAGATCGCACTAGCTCGGATCTGCTATGCCCAGCTCTGCCCAGCTTCCCCTGAGGGCACAGAGCAGTGGATGCCAGCGCCGCGTCCGGTGCTGTGGTGTCTCTGCTGGCAAGCACTCATCTTACAGGTCTCACTTCTTTCTGTGGAGCATTGCCCAATGGTGCGCTTCACACCTGTTCCCCGCCACCTTCCTGCAAGGAGTCCTGTGGAAACTAGGCTCTACTGACGCCTTGCAGGTGAATGTGGGCCCAGCTCCTGGAGCAGAGGGTAACGGTGAGCTCGCTGCTGAGCCAGGCCTGGCACTCCATCTCGGGTGGAAGGAAGCTTTCTTTTGCCTCCTTGGAAATAGCTCTGCTAGTAAGGGCCATCCCTCCCATCTCAGGGAGGCCTAGCAGTCTCCTCGCACAGACCTACTGACCTTGGACCCTCCAACCCCTTCCCCAGGCCCCTCCCCAGCAGTTTAGGAGAGCAAGGAACCTTCTAGGAGTTTCAGTCTCTCAATTCTGGGACTTTACATTTATCATACATCAAGGTAGCCGAAGGCATATATTTCTGTCTTTTTTAAAAATCTTTGCTGTTGAAAGTATTACATATGTCCCCTTTTAGCCCCCATTGACCTCTTCCAGCCCACCCCTGCCCCCCACCCCAGGCCTTCGCCACACTATTGTCTATGTCCATGGGTTATGCATATATGCACACAAGTTCTTTGGTTGATCTCTTCCTATCCTCCCTCGCCTTCCCTCTGAGATTCGTCTGTTTGTTCCATGCTTCTATGTCTCTGGATCTATTTTGTTCATCAGTGTATTTTGTTCATTAGGTTCCACATATGAGTGAGGTCATGTGATACTTGTCTTTCTCTGACTGGCTTATTTCACTTACCAAGATACTCTCAGATTTCTATAGTATCTTAATCCAAGGTTCCTTCTGGACACGTTATATGAGCACATGCCTTCAAGCCGTGTGCTTGTAGCTGTGCGGTGAAATAATATTTTACAATAGCGTTATGATTTTAAAGGCATGTTCTGTTGCACTGTTATCTGCCAGGGCTGACCAGCAGACCCTGAGCAACGAATGAATGATTACTCTGACACGTTTGCTGTGAAAGAGAGAGGGCTAAGGGACTGCCTGGCTAAAGGAATCAGACAGCCTTGATCATAAAGATTCCAGTAAACGCCCAAGGGTCTGCACGTGCACAGACTTGTTTGGAAAGGTCAAGGAACAGTTAGGAGCAGCCGCCTTCGGCCAAACTCCCCTAAGTCAGAATTCCGATAACCAGGGCGGGCCGCCTTCAGCCCAACCCTTTTTTTCCCCCGGAATTTTCCTCCTTACAAACTTTCCAACCAAGTCTCCTGTGCTCCCCCACAGTCATCTCATTTAATCTTCATGGCAGCCCCATGGGAAATGGCAGCCCCATGGGAAACGTGAGGAAATCTCTTTGCAGTGAGGAAATCAAAGCTTAGACAGGCTGGATGGTAAGTCCAAGATTTAGGTGCAAGACTCAACCCTGGCACGATCTCCTTTGAATGACACCTTCCTCCCATGTGATCAAAAGAAACAGAAAAAGCAAGATTCATTGGCTCCCCCAAGGTCACATAGCTTACAAGCGGCAAAGCTGGCTGACAACCAGTCTGCCTAACCCCAAACCCACCATCTTCTTACCACACATCACATTTCACTGCAAGTAACAGTGAATTCTGCCCCTGGTAGGTTGTTGAAGGTGAATGGCAAACAGGAGTTCTCTGCTCTGGAAAGAGCTGGTGGTCTTGAGGACACACACATTTGCCCTTCCTTCCCTGGACTCCCCGGCACAGGCTCTGTGCGGCCCTGCTGACATGATCTTCTCTCCTGCAGGCTGTGTGCTGGTGGTGTCTGTGATCAAACAGCTGGCTCAAGTCCACAACTCCACGGTCCAGGCCTCCATGGAGAGACTGTGCAGCTACCTGCCTGCGGCTGAGGGCCCCCTCTCTTTTCTCACTCGTGGGTCATCATGGTTAATTATGGGACGCCATGGTTCATCATGGGTCGTCATGGGCCATCATTAATGAGTTTACACCCTACACATGCCTGCGGAGAAGAAGCTGATTGTGTTATTTCTGTCTATTGATATTCTTATGGGGCTCATAGAAATGAAAACAAACACAAGAAAATCACTCCAGGAAGTTTTATCCTCTGACATTCTTTTCCCATCGTGGCAGAATAATGGTGGTCAATCACGGTCAAAATAATGAACAGTTCTCGGTAATGTTTGTTAATTTGACCACATACACATACCTGGATGCATGCGCAGACCTAACATGAAGCAGTAGGCTGAGAAGACAACTGATCTCAAAGTCCCAAAGGGGAAAGTAACCTGGGAACATTCCATCGATTTGAACTGGATCTCAATAAAATCCCTTACGCATCCTGCAAACGAAGGAGCTGATTGGTGGTTTAATCAAGTCACATATTTGTTTTTCAATCTCAGCAGAAAGAAAATATTCTTTTATCTCTTAAAGATACTGTTAGGTGAACAGTCACAATGTATAAACTTCCTTGACAGTCAAGTTTTCATTCATTTAATGTTAAGGAACTAATTCATCAGGGATGCCTACATTATTTTTCCTAAATAAAAGTAGTTAGACTGAAGGTGATTATATCCTTGATTTATGCAGCATGCGGTGCCAATCGCACCAAAGTGTTTTCAGAGAATCTCTTGCATGCAGTCACAATATGCATTCACAAGCTCAACTTTTAAAATTCAAAACTAAAGACTGGGAGAGGATACTATACCAACACACGTGTTAACCATGTCCCAGATTGGCCATTGCTAAGATGTTGACATACATCAGGTCTTTCTTTTGTTGAATTAGGATAACCTTGAAACACCCTTTGGTCTCCCCAGCCACCAGTTCCATCTGCCTACCTCTCTGGAGGGAGCCACACACATGAACTTAACGGGTCTTGTTCTTGTCAAGCCTTATGCTTTCACATTCTTTTGTATGAATCTATACCCAATGAATAGTATTGTTCTATCAGTAACTTTTTTAACTTTTTCTTGGTAAACCAAATGTAAAAAATTACACAAAATAAATGTATACTTGCACACATAGCTGAGGTCAAGAAGGAACAGATAGGTAGCCACTCTGGAATCCCCATTCACACACCCCATGCCATCATAAATCCCCCCTTCTCCCTAAAAGAATGATGTCCTGAATTTACTGTAATCATTTCCTTGCATTGCTGTATAGTGTTATCACCCAAGTGGGCATTCCCAGATACTGTCATCTTGACCAGTTTTAAAATTTTTGATGTGTCTTTCAAGTCTATTTTAATCTACTAGCTTCCTTCTCATCCCTCCCTTTTCCTTATAATTTAGCTGGAATATGCCTTGAAGAGTTTCCCATAGTCTGGATTTTGCTGATGGCACCCCTGCAGTATAATTGAGTGCGTTCCTCTGTGCTCTGTATTTCCTGAAAATTGGCAGCTGTGTCCAGAGACTTGATCAGACTCCAGTGTGATTTCTTGGGCGAGACTATAAGTGTGTGTGTTCTTTCATCGGGAGGCCAGCAGATGTGGTTTTCTTTTTTCTCTTTTTGTGATGTTAGCAGCTGTTGATGCTCAATGTCCAGACCTTTTAGTTCACAGGGGGTTGCAAAATGGTGCTATTTTAATCTCTCATTTATACATGTCATTTAGTAACTGAAGTCTATTAGAGACAATTCCCCTCCTCTTCAGAAATATTTTAAAGGCATGTTGCCCAGAGTCCCTGATGATACCATTCATACCAGGGAAGGAGGATAAATACTTAATTCTTTTGCTTTATTTGCCAGTTTTCAAACAATTCACTGCCTTTCTAGTATCATCCCAAAGTAGTCAATTGGCTTTCTTTAAAATGTCATTATAAACTCATGAATTTATACATATCTGATGAGTTTGAGTCTCTTTCACTTATTATCCTTTTGAAGCCCAAATTGTCCCAACTTTGACCAATGGGACCCTCTTTAGTTGGCTCCTGAGGCCTGTGACGTGGGCCTAGGTCACCTCACTAGCTGGTATGACAGGTGTCCCAGCCCTGCCCTGTACATTGCCAGCCGCAGGCTTGACATTAGTCATTTCCCTTAGAAGCCCTGGTTTCTTTAGGTGGAAAATATTTTAAGACCACAATCTGGGGCCTAGAAATGCTCATTGCTATTGAGTTAATCATTCTTCTCTTCGGTAGACACTGATAGAAATATACATAGATAAAATATGTAATTTTAAAATAATTTACATATTTCTGTTGCGTTCATACTGACACTTGGAATTCAAATTCAGGACTACAGAAAATTTTTCTTAATCTGTGCTCTACATGGCTGTAACCTGCTTCTTCCCGCACTCTGAGTCCAAATTCTCAAGGTCAAAGGGATTGATAGAATTAAAATATTCCATAATTATTCACTTACCTATCCCTCATTGCACACAGAACAGCCTCAGAATATCAATCCTCATACGACTACCATTAATATGTTTTATAATCATTGAGAGCAGTTAAAATTGTTTTCTGCCTATGCTTTTCCCATTTCTTATTTAATCATCACACTATGTTATCTGAGCATATAGCCATTCCATCCAATACCCATTCCCTTTCACCCTCATTTCTTATTAGTTTCATCAGCCGCTCTGTGATGGATGGTCACCATCAGCCCTTCTGAGGATGTCTGTCTAGTTGAGTTGTTGCCTCGAGCTCATGCCTCAGGAAGGGCTCATGGGAAATATTCCTTGGATCTCTTGCATGTTTGATAACAAGCTGTCTGTGCCCTTTATATTCTGGAAATAAAAATCCTTGGCACACAATTTTTTTCCCTAAGTATCTTAAATATGTTATTAAAAGGCATAATGATCATCTAATTTTCTCTTTCTTATAAGTCTATTTTTGCCTAGAAGTTCAAAGGATTGTTTTTCTTTCTTCTATAAAATCTAGCCTTCTGACCAGAATATGTCTTGGTGTTAGTTGTGCATTGATGTTTTGAGGCATGCAGTGTGCTCTCTCAATCGGGGGTTTCAAATACATTTCTTACAATCTCAGGAAAGTTGTGAGTATTTGTTCAGTTGCCTTATTTTGTTTTGTTTTTTTTTCTTCAGGGATTCCTATTATTCCTATTTTAAATCTTCTTTGCCTACCTTCGATATTCTGCCTATCTCTTGAATACTTTTTATCTCTTCATTTATTTTATATCACATTTTTCCTCCCTTTCACCTTTCCATTTCTCCTAAGACATCAGCATTGCCTTCCCATCTTCTGTTCATTCTAGTTCAGACTTCATTTATTTTATAATCTTGTACTCTTCCCTGAATTCTTTTTTTCCATGTCTGAATTTTTCTAATTCTCATTTCTGTTGTTCTTTCATGTCTATATCATTTTATTAATGCTTCTTAGCTCATTTTGGAATATTATGTTTTAATCCCTTTTTGGAATGACTTTCTGGCATGCTCTTGGTATCTGTGGGGATTTGGTTCTGTTCCTTATTCTTTTTTTTTTCTTATAATAACTTTGCATGGGTGTTGACCTAGATACATTTCTGTTGCTCATTTTTATATGAAATTAGTTTTCCAAAACTCTTAGAAAAAGAAGTGGTTTGGGGTAGCTTTTCTAAATGCACAGAACTGTTGCTTCCGCTGTGTGTGTGTGTGTGTGTGTGTGTGTGTGTGTGTGTAGCAGGGAGGGGGGGAGAGACAGCTTGCTTTCTGAGATTTCCTGACTCGGTTCCCCTGCCCACTTTTTTCTGGTTTTCTCTTTACATGGCTTCTGTCCTGCTCAGTGCTGGCTCCAGGCCCAGCAGCTCCTTCTCGCTGTGCCTCTGTCCTGCAGAGGGCTCCGTTGGGTCAGGTTCTTGACTGTAGGTGCCCGACCCCTCCCGCTCTTCAGTGCTTCCTGCCCGGAGCCTCTGCGCACCTGGGCTGCAGCGGGCACAGCCCCCCCAGGCCCACCACACCTCCCAGCCCACACCTCTGGGTTATTCGGGGATTCTCCTGTTCTTGGGTTTATCTGACATCCCATTGCTTCCCTCTACTTTCTCCCACATAGACGTTCATATTCCACAAGGCATGTGGCTCTGTATGGGTTACCTTGTCTAATTGTATGTCAGGGTACTTGGAGATACCTAGTTTTGTTGTAACTATTATCTATCGTTTTTGGTTTTCCTATCCAGTTCCCCTCTCTCTCTCTCTCTCTCATCATACCGCAACAGCCTCTGAAATTTCCTATTATGAGTCAGAAGGAGCCAAGATGGTGCCCTGAATATCACCAATCTTGGTTTGAGTTGTTTTATGTCAGAGAGAGAGAGAGAAATTGTTCGAGATTCAAAGAAATTCCAAATCTGCTGCCCCAACCATCATCTTTCCAGAATCCTCCCTCGTGGGGGCTTTAAATTTACGTCAGTGCCCACTGTGCTTGCCGCTCTGCAGCTTCTCTTTTCCACAGGATGTTTGAGAGCTTCACACATTAAGACGCACAGCGCTAGGTCACGCCTCCTAATCTCCCTATAGTTCTTCTCCATATCAATGGCCTCGATCTTACTTATCCACCCTCCTATTATCAGACATTCACAACCTCTTAGAAACCTTCCTTTATATTCCCACATCTGTGAATGAAAGAACACAACACTCACACTAACACGAATGCACACTTACACTCACACACACACACTCACACACACACACACACATGCACACTCAGACACATACACGCACTCTCACACATACATACACACTCATACACACGCACATACACACACGCACTCACACACATGCACACTCACACACACATATACATACACACACTCTCATACACACATACATGTGCACACACATACACACACTCACACACATACACACACGCATGCACACACATTTCTAGTTTCACCAGAAAGAAAGCGAATTTTCTCTGCCTCCCAGGCAGTCCTGCAAGTTTATCAGAGAACAGCCTAATGTCGGTTTTAAATCAGTCTGCTCTTGGCCAAGCTCTCTCTCCATTAGCAACACCTGAAATGTGCTTTCAGTGTGCTTTCCCCGGGATTCTGACTGTCACATAAAGCTCCCAACTCCCAGCATGGCGCACACTGAGACTGCACGCCCCCCCCCCCCCTGCAGACGGGGAGACGGCAGCCCCGCGAGGGAGCAGCTGACTAAGGGCAGGAGCCTGAGTGGGTGCGGACTGGGGCCTGAGGTCTGATGGGCAGAGCTTCTGGTTGCCCTTCACTGCAGCGCCCAGGGAGGAGCACCTGGGAAGAGCATGTGTTGTTTTTTAAAAATATGTTTTTACTGATTTCAGAGAGGAAGGGTGGGGAGAGGGATAGAAGCATCAATGATGAAAGAGAAACATCAGTTGGCTGCCTCCTGCACACCCCCTACTGGGGGTTGAGCCCACAATCAGCCATGTGCCCTGACCTGGAATTGAACCATGACCTCTTGGTTCCTGGGTTGAGACTCAACCACTGAGCCACACTGGCCAGGCACATATGTCCTTTTTAAGCAGTTGTACTGAGAGTCACATACTTGACACTTTGCCCCCTTAAAGTGTATAATTCGATGGTTTTATTCACAGAATGGAGCCTCCATCAGCACAGTCCACTTTAGAATATTTTCCTTGGACCCTCAAGGGACCTGCTCCCCTTCTCTATACCCCCCAAACTTGCAACCTCCCTACTCCCTGAGCAACCACTAACCTACTTTCTGTCTCTGAATTTGCCTATTCTGGGCTTTCCTTCACCATGGTGCAGTCGGAGACTGAAGTATAAAAGGAATTATACTAGTACCATACGGGGTCTTTTGAACTGCTTCCTGCATTCAGCATGAGGTTTTCGTGGTCATCTGTGTAGTGTGTGTCAGAACGTCATTGCTCTGTATGCTGAGTAATATTCCATTGTCTGGACTGAGCCCATTTCGTCCATCCAGTCATTAGTTAATGGATATTTGGGTTGACTTGTTTCCACTTCTTGGCTATTTTGAATCATGCTGCTCTGATTGTCCCTGTACATGTTTTTATGTGGATGTGTGCGCTTTTTATTCTCTTGAGTATATACCTAGAATTGTTGGGCCCTAGGGTAACCCTATGTTGAGCCATTTGAGGCACTTCCGGACTGTTTACCAACGTGGCTGCCCCATTTTCCATCCTCTGCCCCTCCCAGCAGTGTATGAGGGTTTGGTTTCTCCACATCCTCCGTGCATGTTATTAGTTGTCATTCTTATTATAGCATCGCCAAGTGGGCGTGAAGTGGTATCTCCTTGTGGTTTTGAGTTGCATTTTCTTAATAGCTACGGATGTTGAGCATCTTTTCATGTGCTTCTTGGCCATTTGCATATCTTCTTTGGAGAAATGTCTATTCAGATGCTTTTTTAAAAGAGTTGGTACAATTCACCAGTGAAGCCATCTGGTCCTGGCTTATTTATGGAAACTCTAGATAACTAATTCAGTCTCCTGTTATATGTCTACGCAGATTGTCTGTTTATTCTTGACTCCATTTGGGCAGTTGGTCTTTCTAGGAGTTCTTCCATTTCATCTAAGTGATCTATTATGCTGTCAGGCAGATGTTCATAGTATTCCCTCATCGTTTTTTATTATTTTTATTTCTGTAAGGTTAAAAGTAATGTGGGGAAGTTTCAAGTTCCTACCTCAAAAGCACACTGTGGCCTGGCCAATGTGGCTCAGTGGTTGAGCATCAACCCATAACCAGGAAGTCAGGGTTTGATTCCTGGTCAGGGCACATGTCTGGGTTGCGAACTCGATCCCCGGTGTGGGGCCTGCGGGAGGCAGCCAACCACTGATTCTCTCTCAGCATGGATGTTTCTATCCCTCTCTCCCTCTCTCTGAAATCAATAAAAATATATTTTTTAAAAAGCACACTAGTGTGTTTGAAGTCTTATACCTTATTGTAAAAAAGAAGAAGTTCTATGACTGTATCTAATTTAACATACAATGTTGACGTTCTTTACCACTGAGTAAAAATGAAGAACCAGAGAAAGTTCCCTGAATTGATCGTGTGTTTTCACTCTCCTACCGGCCAAGCAAGGCCAGCCCAGCTGAGATGAGCGGGACCAGATCAGTTCTCCTCCGGGAGGGTTCCCACCCTTTCCCAGGACAGCCCGTCTGTCCCTGACTGTGCCGAGGGCCTCCATGGGATTTCCAGGTTCCACAAGAGCCCACAAACGGGAGAACAGGACCAGGGGGCTAACACATCTCACTGTGCAGGCGGATCAACCCACAAAGCACTCCTGTGCTCTCAGAACAGGGGAGGAGGCGGGAGAGAAGACTGCCTTGGTGTGTGTGTGTGTGTGTGTGTGTGTGTGTGTGTGTGTGTGTGTTCTCTGGTGCAGGTGGCAGGGCAGGGGCACCTCTGACAGTTGGTGTCCTTTTATCTCGGAAATACCAGCCGCAAAAACTAAATAGCCAAGGCAAGGTCTTTTTCCCCCAAACGAACACCAGGGAAGAATATTTTTAACAAAGCAGTGTCTCAGATTTCGTACTTTAAAGCGAGCCCTGTTTCTTTCAACTTCAGCAAACGGGATCACCCCCATTCAGATGTTCGCTGCTATAAAAATGAAATAAAAGCTCAGAATTTAACTGCATTCTAAAAATAAGCAAGTGCTCTTTAGCATGTACAGTAAGCACACTGGCATGCCCATGAACCTGAGATGGAAATGATATTTTAATGGCTACATTAACGGTAACATTCCGCCAACCCTTACAATTAATGACTTGCATTAATGATTAGTTAATCACTCAGCTTAGTTCCTAGGAAAGATGATCATTATCAACTCATGTGTTATATTCATCATCATAATAAATATTCCCTTTCCCCTCTTTGTTTTTCTTAGAAAAACTGTTCTTAAAAGCCACCTGCTACCTAGTGGTTCGCACGTTCGGACCAGATATCATAAAACTGTGAGTATGCCGGCACGTTGATCCCATTTCTCTCTGGACAGGGGGGAGCAGAATCACTGGGAGGAGCAAGGCCTGGAGCTGCAGTCTTTCAGTTCTTGCCAATAGTGAGTGGGTGAGCCAGATGGGCACAGGGGTGGGAGAGAGGACAGACAGACCCTGTACCAGGCACTGCAGGTGGGGGCTGTGTAAGTCCCCATCTTCCACAACTACAAGTGCACACGGGTGTTAGGAAAGAATAGGCCCAGCAAGACACCAACAGAGGGTCACTCCCAATAGGTGGTGGGAAGGGGAGGAAATGGTTTTGAGATGATTCAAGGTCATGAGATGACTAATTCTCCATGTATGGCGGGGGGGGGGGCACTTTGAAGAAGACGATGCAATAAATGATTCCCCCTTGTGTGTCATACTTGTTAGAAACCCCATTTTTCATTTTTCTTCTAAAAAATTTAGTAGTTGAGGCCTCTCCTGATCTCTGAGAGCTCCTAGGTTCGGAATACAAAATGTCATGATTTAGTGGGAAGTATAAATAGATACCAGGAAGGGAGGTAAGACAAACGGAAGACCGGGATCAGGTTTGCTGTGACAACCTGTGTCACATGGAGGTCAAGACCAGGCCTAGGAGGACCCAGCATGAGGTCACTGGCTGGGATTGGCTGCTCTTAGAAGGAGCCCTCCCTGCATGACCCAAGTTCTTGGGGGAATAAACCTGAACACTCAGGCGTCCCACTTCCTAACAACATCCTGTGACTCGCCTGTGGGTAGGACATGTAATTGCTGGATAATAGTCCATTAATCTCTGAGAATTGACTGGTGTGAAATAATGAAGAGGCATGATGCCCTCTGGGTTGGGAACCACATTTAATATCGGAACCTGAAATTCAGGTAAAACTAAATCATGAGGTTGTCAGTGTCAGGGCCCACCTCACCCCAGAACTGCAGCTGGTTGATTAAAATGAGCTGTCAGAGGAGCGCACCATGAGAGGAGAAACTCCCCTCAGCAAGCAACTAATATGGGTACCGGGGAAAAAACAACAACTATCTTCTAGAATCTATACCTGTCCTTCCAAGATTAGCCTTTGAATAGTACCAAGCTGTTTCTGGTTTCTTTGTTTTTGTGGCTTTGGTGTGGTGTGGTTTGGGTTGGGCTTGAATGAATAATTTACTTGGAAAAGTTACTCAGAGTCCACGCTTTCCTGTCCCTTCATTTGAAGCAGCACATGGTGCTCATTCTTCTTGGTAAGAAGAGGTAGAAAATGGCTATGGAAGGTTTGTTTTAGTCCCTTCAAACCTAGACATAAACCGAAATATTTGAAGAATACAATTCTTACCCCATCCCCAGGGGGAAAAGTCAACCTGGCTGTATTTTCTTCCATAAAGTAAAGAAATATTTACATGTAAGGGAAGCGATGATTTGGATTATGCCTAAGAAAATAATTTTAGGAGTTTAAGGCTATATCATAAATGATTTTTTTTGGCTATAATCCCTAGGAAACTTTAAAATAGCGTTTCCATCAAATTACACCCCCTGTCCATCTTTCCTTTCCCAATTTTATTTGTGGCTTCTGCCTAAAAGAATATCATGCTCTGGTGAAGCTGTCACACAGCTCAGGGCTGCTCACACCCCCTCCCCGCCCCCAGGACCTCATTCTAAATTGAGGTGAGAGCAGCGGGGAGGGGGCAGGAAATCGTTGTGAGCCAGCACACCCAGGACAGACTCCAGGCCATGCTGCCCTGCGTGGAGGCCCATAGAATCCATTCTGGGATTTTGCTTTCTTTGAAGTCGATTCTGCTTTCTAATGCCTGAGAGATCTTAATCGTCTTTGTTTGGCCCATTTCCCTGCAGGCTCAGTGCTGATATGAATGCTGATGTCGTGTGTCACACACTGGAGTTCTGTCACCAGGGCCCGGGCCAGGAACTGTGTCATCTCTACCCACTTCCCAAGGTGAGTGAGTGGCTTTCACTCAGATGTCAGGTGGCAGTGACATGCATGCCCTTTGGATGTGTAAAGGCAAACTCAGCTGTACTCACTCCGCGACTTGGGGACAGAAAGAGGCAAGATGACATTTTCAATTACGTGTGAAAGAATATTCTCAAGTTCCAAAAAAGTGTCTTTCCTGTTGAGCTATTATGCGGGGCTGGCAGTTGGTAGGAAATCAGACCAGCTGAGGACAGAAGAGGTTTAAATCCCTCTCTTGATATGTACTTGCTTAAATATCAAGCAAGTCACTTTTAGAAGGTGACCAACTCACCCCAATTTGCCCAGGTCTTTCCTGGTACAAGCAATGCAATTCCCACAACTGGGGAAATGTGGGCAATTGGTCACCCTAGTCTGACCTTCATTGTTCTCCCCCATCAAATGGGTGTAAAATACCCCAAATCCCTCCTTCAAGATTAATTATGGGAAGTAGGTGAGCTAAGACATTTAAAATGCTTAGCACAATGCCTACCACATTTTTTAAAAAGTGTTAATAAAAATGGTGGCTACTATAATTATTATCAATATCATTATTATTCAGAGATAGTTGTTTGCAATACCCTGTGTGTATTACATGAGGCTGGATAGTCTGTAATTAGAATGCAGGCTGCGGAAGGCTGCAGTGTTGACACAATGCCCTTCCCAGACTCTGAGTGACAGTATGATATTAAATCCAGTTAGGCCTCACACTAGTGACTTTCAGAAGCTTCCTGTAAAAATAAAAGACAAAATGAAATTCTATGCCTCCTTTCCCAGAATTGTAGCTTTTCCGTATACAACCCAGCAGGCTGCTGTTCTATTTGCAATGCCCTTTTTATTCTTGGAATGAAGTCTATTTATCACCCTGGGGCCTAACCAATGAACATGATTTTGCTGACTGACAATTGTAAGTAATGAAGAAAGAGATACAGATGCCTGGGGTGTGTGCATGCATGTCATGCTTCCTCAGTCATTGGCTACAGTGCCCGTTCAGTGTCCCCTAATTCCACCCGAGAAACTGTGGGCTCCGCTGGTTTCTAGAAGAGATAGTTCATTTTAATTAAAAAAAAACACAACTTTTCATGTGTCTAAGTAGCATGTGAGGACTGATAGCAATGCTTGCGTTTTGATAACATTGGAAACATGTGTGCACCAAGGCAAGTGGCATGGTGTCTGTGATTTCCTTAAAGAACATCGTGTTGTGTATACATCACACCCACAGCTATACACAGTCACAAAATGTTCAACTTTTTAAAAAATGTATTTTTATACTCTATGCCGTTTATACTCGAAATCTTGTTTTCATGGCACACAAACTACACCTACACAGCAGGTGTGCACTAGTAGCTAGAGTTACCTGCTAGGAAAGGTGGGTAAAATCGTAGGTGGAAATCGCCCCCAGCCTGCCCGAAGCCTTCCTCATGACCCTCCCAGTCAAAACCCATCCCTGTGTAGCCATTACTCTGTAATCTGTCACCCCAGGCGAGTGCATTAGGCACAGTTCCATCTTGAACTTCACACAGAGGAGTGCTTTTAGACACAGTTCCATCTTGAACGTCACATAAATGGAATCACACAGTTTGTTGTCCTTGGTGTCTGGCTTCTGTTGTCTGTGAGATTCATCTGTGTTTTGCATGTAACAGTCTTGATGCAGGAAGTATTCACACCATCATCTCTTTTTTTGGGAGGTGTGAACTATATATTAAATTGACATTTTCTAATTAAATGGATTGGGGTGACATTGGTTAATAAGATCATGTAGGTTTCAAGTGTACGTTTCTATGACACATGGTCTGAATTCCTCACTGTGTGCCCACCACCCAAAGTCAATGTCAACTGCGGCGAGGGGCCTGCTGCCTCGGGAGAGCAGCCCAGCCTTTGGAAGGGTTTCCCCCCATGAACCCATCTCTGCAGGAGCCAGAAGCAGCCAACACTGAGTGGGCGGGAGCTGTGCGCGCACAGGGAATCCACGTTTCCTTGATCCAGGGCCCAGGAAGCTGCGGGCATAGGTTTGGGAAGGAGTGAGTTTGTGTGTGACAAAGTGGCACAGGACCAATTCTTGTTCAACTGAGAAATCAACAAGCTGACATCAGGAATTTCTCAAACATAGTTTGCAGTTGAGGCTGAAGGTCTTGACCCAGGTCCCAGACCCGCTGAGTAAACCTGAACTCAGCCCGGGCTCTGGACATGAGCCCTCCAGCTCTGCCCATCAGCGCGGGGCCTGGGGGGATTGCGCCACATGTTCAAGTGGCTGTTCTGTGTCAGAGGGAAGTGAAGGCAGTGTGGGTGTTAGTGTTAATGAACTATTCTGAAGAACTGAATCTCCAAGAATCTTGCACACGTGCCCCCACTTTCTCATTACCAGTTAGACCAGAGGTATTCACTCCCTCGTCCATTATACTCAGGCATGTTTCTTCAGCATGCACAAATTCTCTCTTTTAACTATCACAAGTATGCAAGACAGACATGGTCCCCCACCTCATAGATAAGTCTACTGAGCCCCGGAGAATTGCAAGGCTCACCTGATATACATTTACCAAGTTCTTATTATATGACTAGAGGCCTGGTGCATGAAATTCATGCACGGGGGCAGGGGGTTCCCTCAGCCCGGCCTGCACCTTCTCCAATCTGGGACCCCTCAAAGGATGTCCTACTGCCGGTTTACAGGGATCGGGCCTAAACCGGCAGTCGGACATCCCTCTCACAATCCAGGATCACTGGCTCCTAACTGCTCATCTGCCTGCCTGCCTGGTTGCCCCCAACTGCTCCCCCCACTGGCCTGGTTGCCCCCAACTGCCCCCCCTGCCGGCCTGGTTGCCCCACGCAGTCTGCTATTCAGTCGTTTGATCATCCCTCACTAACCCCCCTGCCGGCCTTGTTGCTCAAGGCAGCCTTCTGGTCATTACTGTTACTGTGATAGTGTCCCAGACAATTTGCATATTCCTCTATTATTAGATACATAGGTACACACTAGAGGCCGGGAAATAGAAGACAGTGACAACTGCAATTTGGGTGGTTACGTGTTAGGAACTCAGTTCCTTCATACTTCTTCACTATGCCAACTGTCAGGTCTGAGACCCTCTGCCAGGGGTTGGACCTTCTTGAACACCGGGTGATAGAGAAGCATGAGAAGTTGTGGGTGTATAAGAGAATCTTTATTATAGGAGCCAGTGGCCAAGTAGCCATCTATATATATATAAAAGCCTAATATGCCAAGTGTCCCCTCAGGAGTTCGACCAACCAGGAGTTCGATCGCTTGCTATGACATGTGCTGACCATCAGGGGGCGGTGCAGAATGAAGGGAGGCCCTGGCCGGCAGCCAGCAGCCGCTAGTGATCCTACCAGTGCACGAATTTCATGCACTGGGCCTCTAGTTACTAATAAGGAGCCACTATACAAAACAGTTCTTCAAAGCAAAGTCCCATACAGCAGGTAGCCGCACACCAGCTAGGTAACAATACATCTTTCCTACATAGTAGCAGGAGCCTCTGTACCCACAGCCATTATCTGAGCAGCCTGCCTTATGTAGGAGCTAGTTATATAGAAGCCATCCTCAGAGCCACAGCCTCACCAAGCAGCCTCATGCTGGTCAGTGATGCATCTACCCTATTAGTGCAGCCCCATACTGGCTATTCAGTAACAACTTTATACAAACTCAGACAAAAGAGGCTTTATGCCAAATACTGACCTCAGTCTTTTGGGTTATAGAAGGGCACGCTTGCATAGTGCATAGATTGCTTCGTCCCTGCATCTGCATATAGCATCTTAGCCTTGAACATTCTGATTAAGATTCCCATGCTCAGAGTGGCCTTGAGCATCTGGTGTACTCTGAATAGGGTCCCCACACTATGACATACCCAGACTAACTACCTGTCATCTAAAATCCTCCCACACAACTGTAAGATTACCCCATTATCCCAATTTTACAGATGAAAAAGCAAAGTTCAAGCAAATTGCTGGTTGTGAAGTTGTTGGGTTTTTAAAGTTTCTCTTTAACCACCTCGGGACATTGTGAGCAATGAGATAAATGACAAGGGAATGTAGCCTTTTAGATGCAGCAAAGTCAGCTTAAAATGGAACAGAATAGAGTACCTAAAAGTGAACTCCAATGCATTTGAGATTTGTGTTTTTTATTTAAAAACTAGAGGCTTGGTGCAAGAATTCCTGCACAGGTAGGGTCCCTAGACCTGGATGGCGATCAAGGCCAATCTATGGGGTGACCAGTGGGGTGATTGGGGCCTCCGCTCGCACCCACTTTGGCTGGCCTGGTGCTGCCTGCTTGCCGCCCCACCCCCGCCACCACTGCCAGTCGGGGCCTGCGGGCTAGGGGCAGCTCCTGCATTGAACATCTGCCCCCTGGTGGTCAGTGCATGTCATAGCGACCAGTTGATCCGCCAGTCATTCTGCTGTTCAGTCAATTTGCATATTGGGGTTTTATATAGATAGATAGAGTTTCAAAGCAGCGGTAAAACCTTGGCTTATTTGATAAATGATGGAACAAAATACTAGTTATTTGAACATGAAACTTAAGCTAGATAAACCCTAAATGAATGAAAGGTTGACTCAATCATAAAGAATGAAAGGCATCTGACTAGTAAACACCTGCCATACCCAAAGTCAAAAGACAAATGGCAGCTCCGGCCGGGTGGCTCGGGTGGTCGGATATGTATAAACCTGTGGACACAGCTCTCTTCCCTTTGCTTGGACTCCTATTGGGCTCATGCTTGGCTGAGGCCAAACCCTAGCAGGGCACCCCCTTTGCCTATGGAACAGGTGGCAATGTGTGCTGGGGCCTGTTCTGCTATCACCTATGCTTCTCAGAGCCCAGGACCGAGCACCATGCCCTCAAGAGCCGTCGTCATCGAGCCCTTGCCCTTGCCTGGAGACCTCAGGCTGGCTCTGATTTGGAGAAACACTGAAGTCATTCTAGAGCAGTGGTTCTCAACCTTTCTAATGCCGCCACCCTTTAATTCAGTTCCTCATGTTGTGGTGACCCCAAATTTCATTGTTACAAATTGAACATAATTAAAGCATAGTGATTCATCACAAAAACAATATGTAATTATATATGTGTTTTCCGATGGTCTTAGGCGACCCCTGTGAAAGGGTCGTTCGACCCCCCAAAGGGGTCGCGACCCACAGGTTGAGAACCGCTGTTCTAGACTAAAGGACTTTGCCAGCCACCAGGGCAGATGCTGCTGTGCTCTCTGATGGTCAAGCAGAGGGCTGGCCGGTCCCCTCTTAGACTGCCAGGGCCCCATGCCATGTCATCCTTGGGATTTTCCAAGTTCTCAAGCAGAGAAATCCAATCTACGTCTCCATGGCTCTCTGGACTACAAGCCCCCAGGCTGAGCGCTTGTATCTCCATGAGCCTCTGTGATAACATCCTGGGCCATCCATTCATGAGCGTTAAATAGACTCCAAAGGGGTTTGAGGCTGGGAGAAGGGTGCACTATCATCAAAGGGAGAGAGGAATGAGAAGCTGAAGAGATTTGACCATCACAGATCTCACGGTTGATGGGGAGTCTGCTTATGGCCTGACTGAGTGGTAAGCATCATTATGGCTTCCAGCCCTCAGGGTTTTCTATCCCGCTCCCAGTCTCTTCCCAAACTTTCTCTTCAGCCTCTGATGGCAGTTGCACCCTCCATTCTAAAGATTTAACTGTAAAGAAGGTGAAAGCATGACCCTCACACTTTAGAAATGAGTGCTTAGACACGAGATTGGCAGCAGTGAAAGGTTACCAAGGCAAGATAATTATCTTCATTTTCACTCAAGTACCATTTGCCCCCTTTGCCTGCCATTAAGACAGGCAAACTAATTAGCTTTCCCAAGTGCCGTGGAGTACTTTCCTCCTTTTTCTTCTGGGGAGAAAAGACCACCCCTTTATCTAGACTCCCCTCTGCGTGTTGGTATCAGCGCACTTGCACCGCGGGAGAGGGTGGAGCCCTGGTCGGCCAGGTCAAGACCAGCCTGCCCTTGGCATTTCAGCCAGGACCACGGAGGCAGCGGCCAAACCCAGCACACAGGGGGCCAGAGGCATGTGGTGCAGCCCTTGTCACTTTATGTCACTTGTCTCTCATCCCTCACTGCACACTGATCCCCCGGAGGACTGAACTGAGTTACAGACACCCCGTCCTCTCAAGGGGATCCCAGTGCTCACTCCTCGGAAGAGGCTGCCAAGCCCCCTCAGCTTCATCTCACTTCTGTTTCCTGCACGTGTTCCCGTTTCGTCTGTCTGCCCGCCCACTGGAGACTCTGGGAGGGCAGGTGTGTGCTCACCCCCCCTCCAGGGCCCTCCCCGAATGCTGTGGCATTTGTGGGTTCTGTGGGTTCTGTGGGAAGCACTATTGCTGAATTTTTGCTCCTTATTGAAAATGTAGAAAACGCAGAAAGGAACCAACAGGAAAGAGCTATCCCCCACAATTATCGGGGCCTATTTCTTTGCAGGGTTTCCTCTGTGTCTATAAACGCTGGTGGCCTGTTTCCCGTGCTTGATAGAATGTCGTCAATGTCTCTCTCACTGTTTATTTCCCTTTGTATTGAGCACCTGCCATGTAGCGAGGACCATGTGAGGCCCCGTGGGCCCTGAGCTGGGCCTTGGATGCAAAGGGGTGTTCCGAGCAGAGAGGCAGGGGCCCCGCCTTCACGGTTCATATTGAGGAGGATGAGCGTTAGGCTCACAAGGGCCGCCGGAAAGGGCCCGTCACAGAAATCTGCACCTGGATCCAATGTCTGATCATGACGCTGCCCGAGCGGCTGAGGGAGAGCCGGGTGGGGAGCACAGAGGCTTTCCAACCTGTGAGAAGTACCGAGTGGCAGTTACAAAGCAGTCCCGGGAGTATAATCAGTAACATCGCAATAACTGCGGGTGGTGCCAGGTGGGCACTGGAAATGCCAGGGGGATCACTGTGTAAAGTTTTTTCTTGTCTGACCACTTTGCTGTACCCCTGAAACCAATACAAAATAATACTGAATGTCAACTGTCATTGAAAAGACATTTTCAAAAGCATATCCGTTATTGAGCAGGGGATTATGAGGGCAGGCCCGGGCTGGGGGCTGAATGAGCGATGCCCTGTAACCTCACAGCACTCTTGGAGGCAGGTCGCTGTAATCCCCCGGTTACACGTGATAAAAATGGAGCTTTCTCTCCCGCTCAGGAATTCTGTAAATTCTGAAGGGCTCTGAGCAGAACTTGCTCAAGGACACACAGCCAGTGAGCAGCGGAGCTGGGGCTCGAACCCACCACCCAGGCTCCATTAGGGCCATACCAGGGGCAAACCGAGGAGGAACGGGGCGGGGCCAGGACACACGGGGGCACAAAGGCTCTGGGAAGCAGTGCTGGGGGCAAATACTCTCCATCCCCCCAACCCTACAGGTTACTTTTCTCCCAACTCTCCCCAAATCATAGACATGGAATCCCATAGCAACCGTCACTGGATTAATCAGCTCACTTGATACTTGCCGTGTAAACTCGAGATGTGCTCACATCCCCAGAAATGGTTGAAAGGCTCAGGGAGGTGAAGGAGGTGTAGAGCAAGCATGTCAAACTCAAAGGCTAACACAGGCTAAATAAACAAGGTTTCAAGCGCTTATGTGGGCCGCAAAAAAACAAAAGCTTCAATTTTCATAGAAACAGGTTTATTTCGATAGAGACATGCTGAATACAAAGGGCTGAAATAAATGAGTTATCGTTTATTAGTGTTTGTTGTTGGCTATGGGACAGGCACTGGGGTTGGCGGGGGCCGCCCCGCACTGGGGCTTTCAGACACAAGGGCACCTGGGTCCTTGGGGAGATTGAAAGCCCCCCGGGCAGGAGCCTCTCAGACTGAGTCTCCGCCAGACACCGACTCTGTGACCTTCAGCCAGTTCCTTAGCTTCCCTGCGTCTCCATTTCCTCGTCCACGGAAAGGTCAGCTCCCTCGGAGCTGGTGGGAAGATTAAACAAGGACATGTTTGCAGAGGACTCCGCATGGCGTCCACACAGAGGTCGTCCCCTCCTCAAGATCGTTACCACCATGAACTCGCCTCCGTGTGAATCGCTTTATCACAAATTTATGGACTCATCTCTGTTTCCAACTCACAGACTTGAAAACGTCCTAACTTTAGAAAAGACGTAGGAAAAAGAGATAAGACGCAAGGGGTAATGTGGTCTAACCTTGTTTTTCTAGGAGGCGTGGAAAGTCACCCTGGAGAAGGCAAGACAGATCGTTAAGAAGCCCCCAACTCTGGTAAGTGGTCCGTGGGGAGAATGCCAGCCCCTCCCGGCACGCTGACCTCCCCCTGGCCCTGCTCTCACCCCGCAGGCCAGCGGCTGCTCTGGGTACCAGCCCACAAGGCACCCTGGTTGACTTGGGATTGAAGTGGGAATAGGCACCCGCTCCCAACCTCAGCACCACTCACATTTGGGGCAGATTAGCCCTTGGTCCTGGGGCTGTCCTGTGCACTGTAGGATGTTGGCTGCATCCCTGTCCTCCACCCACTACTTGGCAGCATCATTATCCACCCCTCCCCAGTCCTGACGACCAAAAATGTCTCCTGATGTTCCCAAGTGTCCTCTGAGCGCCCTTGAGACCTGCTACTCTGCAGTAGACCATTTTGGAGGCTGTGTATCCTCCCACTCCTCCCCTTTCTACATATGAGACTTGGGACTGAGCCTCAGTGTTCCTGTCAGTAAGATGGGGCAGTAACATGTTCCTGTCAGTAAGATGGGGCAGTAACATGTTCCTGTCAGTAAGATGGGGCAGTAACATGTTCCTGTCAGTAAGATGGGGCAGTAACACGTTCCTGTCAGTAAGATGGGGCAGTAACACGTTCCTGTCAGTAAGATGGGGCAGTAACATGTTCCTGTCAGTAAGATGGGGCAGTAACATGTTCCTGTCAGTAAGATGGGGCAGTAACACGTTCCTGTCAGTAAGATGGGGCAGTAACATGTTCCTGTCAGTAAGATGGGGCAGTAACACGTTCCTGTCAGTAAGATGGGGCAGTAACATGTTCCTGTCTCACAGCATGGATGTGAGGACTAGCGGAGTGGATGTGTGCAGAGCACGTGGTAGCAGGCCTGGGACTTACCGAGCCCTCTGTCAATGCCAGTGAAATCATCACATGATTCTGCTCCCTAATTTTCCCTGTTTGTAATAATACTTTGATTCAACAGATAGAATGTTTAGTTCAAACTAGTTGTCCTTAGTCAAGTGTTTGATTTATGCTCTGGTTACAAATCAGCCCTAGCTGAAAAGGAAGCAAGAGAGTAGACCTTTAAAAATGTGTCTCCGGCCCTAGCCGGTTTGGCTCAGTGGATAGAGCATCTGCCTGTGGACTGAAGGGTCCCGGATTCAATTCCGGTCAAGGGTACGTGCCTCGGTTACAGGTTCCCGGCCCTGGTTGGGGTGTGTGCAGGAGGCAACCAATCGATGTGTTTCTCTCACATCGATGTTTCTCTCTGTCCTTCCCTCTCCCTTCCACTCTAAAAATCAACGGGGAAATATCCTTGGGTGAAGATTAACCAAAAGAAAAAAAAAATGTGTCTCCCTTGATGCTAGAGCCCTGGCAGGAGGAAGCGGCGTCGGGGAGATGATCGCAGGTCCCGCCCTGCTGGCCAGGTCACCGCTCGCCCCAGTGCACTACCAGGAAGGCAGTATTGACTTGGCAACTTGAAAGTGAAGGAGAGGTTCCCAGAGCTCTCAGCTCGCCGGATCTGGCAGACACAAATAGAGGATGCCCGGTTCCATTTGAATTTCAGATAAGCGATGAAGAGTTTTGTAGTGCAAGTATGTCCAGGGCACTATCTTCTCTGGCAACAGTACTCGTGGGGGGCATCTGGGTTTTGATGTCCAAGGTTGATACACGTCTCATGGCAATACGCAGGCATTTCTACAGGATCTATTAGTCAGTCACCGTGTCCGCATTGCTGATCATTATTTAATTCAGTGAATCACGGAAGTCCAATTGGAGCTACTTTAGCTCATCTGCTTAAGTCACTGAACAAGAAATTGAAACACGGCTTGAAGCCCTTGACCAGCACTTCTGCATTCTAAACAGAAGTGAAGATGAGACAATTCTCCCTTTATCCTTCTCAGCGCGCATCTGAAAACTTATTCTCAGGGCATGGTTTCCGCACTCGCACAAGCTGCCTTGGCATTAACTCAAGGGCTAATTAGGATTTCACAGTTTTCTATTTCCGTCATCAGAATTGCGAGCGTACTTCCTAGGGCCGGATTCCAATAATTCCTTGCATGAAGCCAGAAAACAGAAAACTACTGAACAATCCAACAATAATAGACTTCTCCAAAACCTCCTCCAACGTATTTACTCTCCAGATTAAAGCTCTCAGGGGGAAAAAATAATCAGAAAATGCAAATAAGCGTTTTGGAAAAAATGCTCAGAGGGTATCGGCGGCATTGAATTTCACGGTGGCGCTGACAAAGTCATAGACCCAGCCAGGATGCTGCCTGCCGTTTCAGCGAGCCCGTCAGACGCCAGAACCCAGGCTGGGGAAGTTCTGCGTCGTTGAAAGGGATGGAAGGTTCCAGAGAAGGTCCGCACCGCCAGGAGGCCCAGAGAGGCTCCTGGGGGCACTGCGCAGGGACAGGGCAGACACCGGGTGTGTGAGGTTTGGAGTACCCGAGTCGTGGAATCACTGAATCTAATTTTCACAAAAACTCCTGTGGAGTAGACAGCCTACCTTCGTGACCAACCCCACAAGGTCAGACAGGTGACGTGCTTGGCTCACTCCACACAACTGGTGAGTGAGAAACCCATCATTTAAATAGATTTACTTACTTCCCACTTCCTGCCCTTTGTACAATGTCAATGGCTCTCAACCAACCCTCCTGGTACTAAATTTCAGGAAGATTCACATCACAGGCTCTGGAGATGTTAGGATCGTGCGGTGCACAGCCTGGGGCGAGGGAGATGGGCTGTACATGATGCCCCTGATTCTACACCCACCCACTCAATGAAATCTTCTGGGAAGCATTTAAAAATGGCTGCTGTTCAAACTCCACCCCAGACTGTGTGAATCCAAGTAAAGTCACACACAAGAGTGGAACAGCATTTCACCGAGCGGAAAGTCCACTGCAGGCTGGCTGGGGACAGAGAGGCTCCTCTTGCCCTTTGACCTTCTATTTGTCCCATTCACCAGGGGTTCCCTCCATCCAACTCCTGTTTTTTCTGTTTTCATATAACATCCTGGTGTGGGGGAAACTCAGATGCAAGCAGAAACTGGTGAAATAAATTGCAAAATGAAGGTGTGCCCAGGGACAGCCCCGATCTAAGACTGTCATTGTAGGTGGGATTGCATGCTGCCAGAGGAACATTGTAAACTCACAGCTGAACTGAGAACACATTTGGCCTCTGTCCAGCAAAGTTCAGATCAAAAGAGGGACTGGCAGACACACCCTCGAGGCCTTCTGCAATGTTGCTCTGTGTACGTCTCAGTTCCTTTTGCAAGTAAATTAGAAGAGGCGAGTCGTTCCCACACTGTGTGATGAAAAGATGGCACAGTCAGAACTTCTGTCTGACCTGGAGTTCTGGGGCCTCTGGACAAGCTCCGTCATCTGTCGCCCACATCCCAGCCCCAGTTTCTGCACCAGGCCTGTCAGAGACAGCTGCGGCCTGCAGGCTCAACTTCGACAGTGGACAGCTGTGCAATTATAATTTTATTCTATCCTAGCTTTTGTGTGGCAATGTCCATATAAATTTGTTGGTGTATTGATTATTATCAGTGTTAAAATCTACATGGCCATTAGGTTAGACCCAGGCCTTCAGATGTTCCAGTGCACCCTGACTGAACTTGAGTCTCACCCTGACTTTGAACTTGAGTCTCAGAATGTGTCTAGTCATCTCATGCTGGTGCTCGTCTGCTTTACAGTGTGTCTCCAATCTTGGTCCCACTTGGTCCCAGGTGCTGGACCCAGCCTTCCAGTCCCCCTCCTTTTCCCCACCCCCTCCTGCCGTACATCAGTGGTTCCCCACCAGCCCAGTGTTGTCCTCCAGAGGGGACATTTGGCAATGTGTCTGGGGACTTTTTTGGGCTGCCAGCATTCAGTGTCTACATGCCAGATACATCCTATGGTGCACAAGACAGCCCACAGCTAAGAGGTTTTTAGCCCCAGTGGCAGTAATGCTGAGGTTAGAGACCCTGGGAGGGGCCTCAGGATCTCCACCTGCCCACAGCGCTCTGTGCCCATCTCACTTCCTCCGGGCCGCCCTCTCACCTCCAGGGATATCTTCCTGAAACACAGATGTGACCCCCGCTTACCGCCTTCCCGGAGTCCCTGCCTTCCCCAGGATAACATGTAGAAGCAGCCTAGGCTTGTAGTAAAGGCTCCTTCCCTCCACGGTCTCATGGTCTCATGCTTCCCCAGGCTCCGCCAGGCTGAGATGTGTGGCGGCCCTCCGATACCTCAGGCTCCCACCGCACTGCGTGGGGCATGGGGCGCTCCCTGCACCCACAGCCATGCTGCTCGGACACCCCGGGACCTTTTTAAAAGGCCGCTTGTGATGCAGCCGGTCTGCAGTGGGTCCTGAGACCCTGCGTTTGTGAAGGCTCCCTGGCAGCCTGTGTTCCTCATTTGCAATCACACTGTCAGCAGTGAGGACCTGGCACAGCGGTTCTCAAACCTTAGTGGGCATCGTGTGACTGGAGCCCAGGAAAACCCAGATGACTGCGCCCGCCCCAGGCTCTCTGACTCAGTAGGCAGGGTGGGGCTCACGAATTGCATGTGTAGCAAGTCTGCAGGTTGCACTTGGAGTCGCGAAGCCCAGAACCTATGTCTGTGCCTCCGCACCCGCCTCCCAGGGTCCTGAGAGCCGTGTTACTGCCTGGACCACTGCAGACCTGGCAGCGTGCTAAGAGCTGGGATGGCCCCCTGCGCTCCACTGGGCAGTGAGCTCCGTGAGGACAAGGACAGACTTCTGTCTGCAGGTTTTACAGGGAGCTGGAGGCACTGGTCAGGGCTGTGGTTCTAACCCTGGAACGTTGGGGAAACATGACCTTCATCGAGACCTCGTGTATCGCCTGAGAGGCTGCCGATTCTCCTTGGCCAGCCTCACCACCTCACCAGCTCTGTCGTGACAGCCCCCAGCCACCTGCAGGGCCTGGGGCGGGCAGGACCCTCTGTACCTCTCCCTTCAGTGATAGATGGCGATTCCCAGCTTTTCCCGCCGTTTCCTCCTCTCACCTGTGGATGGCAGCATGGAAGCCACGCTCTTTCTAAAACTGCAGGGGCCTGGGCTTCCCTGCATCACAGAGCGTGGAGCCTGGTGGAGTCCACGTGCCCTTTGCTCGCCTCACCTGGGGACTCCGTGGGCACTGCCTTCCTCCTTCCTCCCAAGCTCGGGCATGTCTCTCCCACAGTCTTGATTTTGCCTCCTAAGAGGATGGAAGCATTTTATTTGAAAATGTTCTGCATTTTTTAATCCTTTTTCAATCTGAGTCACTGCTGAGAAATATATGTTGTTCGTTTACTTGGGATCAATTCGGCCCATGTGGGCCGTACAATTAGGTAGGTGGAAGCAAATAAAAGGACAAGTCTAGGGGTTGTTGTCGTTGTTGGTGCACAGTTGGAGCAGGACATCTGGAGATTGATAGGTGGAGGTTGACAGGTGTAGCTGGACAGGTGGAGGAGGACAGGTGGAGGTGGACAGGTGGAGGTGGACAGGTGGAGGTGGACAGGTGGAGGTGGACAGGTGGGGGTGGACAGGTGGGGGTGGACAGGTGGAGGTGGACAGGTGGAGGAGGACAGGTGGAGGTGGACAGGTGGAGGTGGACAGTTGGAGGTGGACAGGTGGGGGTGGACAGGTGGGGGTGGACAGGTGGAGGTGGACAGGTGGAGGAGAACAGGTGGAGGTGGACAGATGGAGGAGAACAGGTGGAGGTGAACAGGTGGAGGTGGACAGGTGGGGGTAGACAGGTGGAGGTGGACAGGTGGAGGAGAACAGGTGGAGGAGGACAGGTGGAGGTGGACAGGCGAGAGTGGCCAGGTGGAGGTGGACAAATGAAGGTGGACAGGTGGAGGTGGGAACTCTCTCGGGCTGGACAGAAAGGAGCAGCCTTGAGGTTGAGGAAGGAGCCTGAACACAGGCTCCAACGTGGAATGAATGTGGAACGTGGGGACAGGAACAAGTGGTAAGTTTAGTTCAGTCAAATGCCCTGGGCTCTGGAGAAGGGAGAATCCAGGAATCCCGACCATGGAGCCAATGGAGAAGGGCCTCTAGGAGTTGGGGAACCATTCTTGAACTAAACAGCGTTTTTCCTTATTATTTTTCTCTCCAGAAACACCCGAGAGGTGGTGCTGATATCTGCGCCCTCCCGTTTCTGGCGAAGATCTGTCAGAAGATTAAGCGGTGTGTACGCTGCGCTGCCCTCCACCACTGCACGGGGGGCATCTGTCCCTCTTTCCCGTGGGCTGAAAGGGCCTCAGATGTCAACGCATCTTCCTGAAAGGGAACGTGTTTCTTTCTCATCACTCGTCCAGAACCTAGAAGACAGAGCCTGAGCTTTGAGCAACGCAGGCTCAAAGGCTGGGGCGCAGGCTGCTGGTGAAGTCGTGTCTCCCAGCCGCCAAGGACCCTACCCCCAGGGGGTATTGGACCCCGTGTGATCTTTGGGGACATCCACGTTCTTGGCTCTTGGGCAGTGCCATCTCCTGAGCTGGCTTTGAAAATAAGCACTTAATGTGTCTGGGCCTCAGTTTCCCTAAACCTTAATGTAAGGTATGTGCTAAGTTATGGCTGCTCCTCAGAGTTGATTGGGGATGATTAAATGCAGGCTCCTTGGCCTGAGACCTGGCAGGAGAGCAGTGTGTTTCCCAGGCTCCGGGGGCCTCTGTCTTCCCCAAAGCTCACCTTCTATGCAGGTGCGGGATGGTAGATGCTACATGATCAGGTGATGCTTCCAGGACCCCAAACACTGCCCTTTACCTGTGAGGTGCACATGGGGCCACACCGTCCCACCAGCCCCTGCTGCTCTCATCCTGGCTCCTGCCAGTCCTGTACTCGAGCCCATTTTAGGCTGGCCTAGTTCTCATTGCGAGGGCCTTCAGGTGAGAGTGCGGAGGTGAGAGGCAGGCTGCAGGACTGTATTATAGAGTCGCTATAACATCCACAAACTGGGTGGCTTAGAACAACAGAAATGTATTCACCCCGTACTGGAGGCTGCAGGTCTGAAAGCAGGGTGTTTGCAGGGTCCCTCCGAGACTCTGCTCGCTCTGAGCTGCCCCTGAGACTCCAGGTCGGATCCTTGCTTGCCTCTCAGCTTCTAGAGCTGGCTGGTGATCCTCGGTGTCCTGGATCCCTTCAGTCTCTGCCCCCATCTTCATAGGCCCTCTTCCCTGTGCGTCTATGCAGAAACCCACACATGCATCACCTCACGTAAATGCATACAGACTGTTGTATCTTATGCCTCAAGGTTCTCAGCATAAGTTGTTCAAGAGGAAAGTTTTAAGAAAAGACTTCCATCACCGAATGCCGTGTAAAATGGCACAAATTCAACCTGTAAGTGCCTATCGCACCGACTGGACCGAAAACACAGTCTCCTTTCCAGGGGACTCAGCATCCATGCCCACACCCTCTGAGGCTTCAGTTCAGTGACTGCACTTCCCACGGGCGGCAAGTGAAGCATCAGAAAGGAAACAGCTCTGCTGGTGTGGAGAGACTGTCTGAGTTGGCCTGGTGCTCTTACTATTACCTTACCTAATAATAGACAAGCATGTAAATTGACCGTCCCTCCGCTATGCTCACCAGCCAATCTGGAGAGTATGCAAATTAACCCAACAAAGATGGTGGTTAATTTGCATATGTAGGCACGAAGCGGAGGAGCGAAGACTGAAGGCTCCAGCCGGAGCAAAGGCCTGGGTCCCGGGTGCCGGAGGAAAACCGGTGCTGGCGGCCAGGGGAAGGGAAGACCTATTGCACGAGTCTGTTCATGCAACGGGCCTCTAGTATTATTAGAATGGGCTTCTATCACATAAACCCAGCTCAGCCACGTCTGAAAATGTCTCTCTGCTTTCACAAACAGTTTCTTCTGTCTCAGTTCACCGGTGTTGTGTTTTCTTTCTTCCAGAACTATCAAGAATTCGGTGCCATTCAGAGATGTTGATTCAGACAATTACAGCGTTTCCCCAGTAAGTACGGTGCAGGGTAACCAGAGGGAGGTTCCCTGGCTTCCACATCACTTCCTACAAACGCCTTTAATAAGACAAGATGGGCTTCCCCTTAAGCGTATTATTAATTTGATAACACACCATTTCACAGTTTTTATGGACTTTCTGGCATCTGAAAAATGCATGAATTGTTGAAGGGGGTCATAGGCCTGGGTTTTGTTTCCTGGAGCCATTCCCAGCTGGGAGTCTCCGCGGGGATGGAAATGATCTTGAAGGCTGTTGGGAATTATTTTGGAAATTCTTAAGCCTACTTCAACTTACTTTTCTAAGTGTGTGCGAGTGTGCGCATGAGACTGTGCGAGTGTGCATGTTTGATTTAGAGCAGTGAGGGTGGCAGGGTGCTCTATGAGAAAGAAACAAGCAGGCAACATGCCACAAAGTCCCCACCTTAGTGAGACTCAGCTCTCCCACCTGGGAATGGGGAAATCAAATCAGTGTTCTACATTATCATGACTCTTCAAGTCAGGCGGGTCCAACACATAATAAATCCATGTAATCAACTAGATTAGCTAGAGATTTTTTAATTATCCAGGGAAATGATTGATCATTTGACCAAATAAACCAATTGATTGGAGCCTGACAAGACTGCTGATTAATAGAAAAAGTTCAGGGATTTGGATAGTTCTGCAGTTGGTAAAAGTGCACATAGACACACACAGAAACACACACGTACATACGTGTGCATGCACACACATGTGTACACATAACTGTATATGCCACATGCATATACATTCACACACATGCACCCCCATACAACCTCACACAGTCACACACCCAATAGCATGTATGCACACACATCCACCCACACATTCACATCCACACACCCCACCTGTCGTTGGCCCTGGGACCAGGTTACATTGCGCCTCACACAATCTTCGTGAGCGATAGTGCTCCTAGCCTATTGGAGTTAAAAACTGCAGATGGCATTTCCCCCCACCCCCCGCCCGGCAGCTCCGACTGCCCCTCCTCGTTTTACATCAACACAGAACTGACCCTTCCCACATTGCCCTCGGGTTGCAGACGCTGCGCGGCTACCACTGGCGAGGGAGAGACTGCAATGACAGCGACGGGATGGCCTACCCCGGCAGAAGGTAACTCTCTCCGCTGGTCTCTGATTCTGAAATTACCTTCCGAAAGGGAGACAGGAAGCGCCGTTCATTTCCCCAGCCCAGGGGGTTCATGCCCGCGGAGGGAAGGCCCCCCATCTCCTGATGGAAGTGAAGTTCAGGGAAACCAGCATCTTCTGTGCAAGAAAGGCGCAGGGAGCACCTGCTCATGGCCAAGCACACTGCGCCCACTGGGTGGCAAACGAGATAGAAATGTTCTTTTTCCCGTCGGAGCTCACGGCCCAGTAGGAGAAACAGCCGCATGAGCCGCGCCTGTGGACGTCACCCAGCCTCCTGCACGCGTCCTACACGCAGGGCTGGGCCCAGACAGCCCCTCTCCCGCCAGGACTGAGGGGAGGGTCCAGGGCGTGACCAGCATGTCCCATGTTAGTCCTGGGCTGGTGTTCAGCCCATCAGATCTCTCACTTCCAGAAATGGATGTGTCGCCTTAGCTGTGACTACGGTGCCAAAGCATCAAATTAACCAGGTGTCAGGGATTGGAGAGGCTTCACTTGAACGGCCTCGCCTGTCTAAATCCGGTGGCCTGCAGGCTTGTTTAGGACACCCAGCAGCCCTGTCCCACAGCCACGCAGTCCAGGAACCGGGTCGACCACAAAAAGCCTGGACTTGGTCCACCGCTCCCAGCAAACATCCCAAACCAAGATAACGGCGAGCAGAGGCTTCTGTTCGTCACAGCACAGGGCGGAGGCTGTCTGTCCCTGACACTGGGTAGCACTCACATGTGCATCCATTCATGACGCTCAGTCACTGAGTGACAAGTGAATGCCCCAGACCAATGCTGACCTTCTCCTCGCAGGCCAGACCGCTGGGATGAACATCGGGATTCCAACTGCAACGGCATCTGGGTGAGCAACTAGAGGCGAACTCCACCTGCCTCCCAACCCCCCTTCCTTCCTTGCGTTCGTCACGCCTGAGGAAGAGGACGGGCCGGAGCCAGGCTTTCTGCTGCGTGAAGAGGGGTGTAGGGCTCCGGTCACACACGAGGGGGTCCACACTGTAACGGGAGGTGGGGCTCTCTCATCACAGCCCCTTTTTTAAAAAAAATTTTTTTTTATTGATTTCAGAGAGGAAGGGAGAGGGAGAGAGAGAGAGAAGCATCAATGATGAGAATCATTGATCGGCTGCCTCCTGCACGCCCCCTACTGGGGATCGAGCCCACAACCTGGGCATATGCCCTTGACCAGTAATTGAACCATGACCTCCTGGTTCATAGGTCGATGCTCAACCACTGAGCCTAGCTGGCCGGTCATCATCACAGTCCCTATAAGCCTTGTTGAAGGTCACCCACATCTGACCTCTGAGTTCTCCCCTGAACAGTGTGAAATTAGCTGGAGAGTGGTGTTAGCAAAGTTTTGCAGCAACCTGAACATCTCCTAGGGCAAGCCAGGCTGTCCCCTTGTCATGGCAGCCATTTCCTTCTGTTTCCTAAGGCTAGTCAGGAGGCGGGGTCACCTACCTGCCAGGCACCCGCCTTGTCACAAGGAGGAGGAGACATCCCCCCCTAGATCTTAAGGTGTCAAGACCCCCAAAGCCGCTCTTGTTCTGAAAAACTCAAGCTACATTGTCAAGTGGGGGGACAGAGGGGTGATCAGTGTGTGAGGCCGTCCTTGTTCCACGCCCCTTCCCTGCCTCTGGGGTGTGCCACCTGTGAGGAAGGCCAGTAAGACACTGTGCTCTGCCCTGTCCTGGTCGCTGGTGGGGCCTCGGTGCTCCAGCGCCCTGCTGGCAGCCTCTGGGACAAGGTAGTCCAGCGTCTGGACCTCTCCTCACCACCCATCACCGCCCCCCTCCCCCGGTTCCTTAAAGCCCAGCTCCCTCACATGGAACGTGGCCGTGTCCGATTAAGGACTCGAGAGACTTAAAGGGTTTTATCTACTGATTTGCCTTTTCAACTTTTTTTTTTAATTTAAATTCTTTATTGTCTTTTCTACTTTTAAAGCCATTTGGGGAGGATTTGGTGTATGTGTCTCATAAATTTAAAGACAAACTACTTAATCTTGTCGTTTCTCTTTTAAAGGGTGTTGATCCAAAAGACGGAATCCCCTATGAGAAGAAGTTCTGTGAAGGTATGAATGTAAAAGTCTGTTTGTTCATCCCAACAGAATGTTCTTTTTCCCGTTGGAGGCAAATGGAAGGGAACAGACCACCCAAGCACCCCAATGAGGAAGTGCCTGGCGCTAGGCCTTACACTTGGCCAGTTTACATTTATTTTCATGACAAATCCAAAAGGGACATGAGAAGGATTCTAGTAAAAGGAGGCAGAATCTAGAGAAAGCAAAACTGAATTTGTGTAATCGACTCCTTTCCCTGAGGATTGGAAACCTGAATGATAACGTTAGGAAAAGCCGCAGTGTAGAGAGCAGTGTAACTGAACCCAGCACTTCCCCAGATGAGAAACTCAGTGCAGGTGGCCCTTTCTCATCTTCTCCGTGTTCTCAACACACAAGCTCAGGGACCTGGGCTTGTACTGACGGCGTCCCTGTCAACCGGGGTGAAGGCTCACACCTGGTGACTCAAGGGAACCCTCCAGGCTGCAGCCATTGGCGTTCCCCAAAGTAGCTGAGCTCTGTATTCTGAATCCTAAATGCCTCGGACATCTGGGCTACCAGTACCGTTAGGAGGAACTATCACCACCCACAACTTACTGAAAACACTCCTGGTGATGCCCAACGAGACCCTGTGGTAGCATCGCTGTTTTATGCCTAGACAATGGCTTTCCCCAACATTTAGAAGCATTTCATTCATTCATTCATTCATTCAACAGATATTCCTTGAATGTCTATTCTTTTAAGTGCCAAGAGCTATACTTGGCTCTGAGTTTTCATGGGCAGACATCATACAGTCCTTGCCCTCAGTCAACTTAAATATAATTAATTATAGTTCCGTTCTCAGAGGGGCAGGAAGAGGGCAGAACAGGCAAAGACCCGATGCCTCGTTACACAGTTTAAAAATGCTGTGGAGTGAATAAAAGAATGAATGAAAAAATACACTCATGAATAAATAGACTCAGATCTAGTGAAATCCTGGCGTAGGGCTTTAGGTCACTGTGGGAAGCCCCTTTAATTCCCAAAGTCCCAACCCCTCCCAGGTGTCCTGGGCCTTCCCCATCACCATTTGTGTGGCCAAGTACCACCTGTCGCAGTCCCAAGACAGGAAGCCATTGGAGTGAGGCTGATCTGGGGGTGAGGGTGGGAGTGGGGGAAGGCGGCTCTCCTCTCTGACTGGGAGGCATCAATCACTTCTCCCGGGATCTGAAGGGGTTTGGGAGTGTATGTGCATCACCCATGGGTGGATGATTTGTGTAGATGGGCCCAGGATCAGATTCAGTGATTCTTTACCTCCACACCCTCGGGCTGCCCAGAGACCTTCGTCTGGCTGTCGCTCCATCAATCCGCCAGAATCGCCCACCCGGTGCTTTTGCTTATATGGATTAAGAGCTTTCAGGGTCCATCACATCTTCGATAAATCAAAATTGCTCCATGAGATCAGTAATTCTTAAAGTGAATTATGTCAGAAATCGGTGCGTTTTCCACAAAGCAATTTCCAGAACCAAAATTGAGGGCATATTGCTGAGTCCAGATAAAGTTTTGATCCATTTATTCATCCGCCCTCACTCAGGGTGTCTCACGGCAGTTTGTTTCATGCTGAGCTGGGAAACACCCCTTCCTCAGGACCTCTCAGCTCGCGGTTTCGATGCCTGGAATCTCATTGAGCTCCTGAAGGCTATGTCCCTCACCCTGCAGCACGCAAACAGCGGCCCTGCATCACTGCTACGGTGCTCTGTGCGTGGGGTACACGCCAGGGCATCTGATGCCCTGACTACGCCGTCTGGAGGCTTGCAACCACGAGAGCATAAATAACACAAATACATTGTGCCGCCTAGGGTCAGAGCCCAGGGGAATCGTTCTGCTGGGAGACTCGGCCGGGGCTCATTTCCACATCCCTCCGGAATGGATCACGGCTTCGCAGATGTCCTTGGTAAGTAATGTTGGCAGCAATCTCCCGGCTGTGCTGGCCTCGTGCCTGTTTCCCCGCTCTCTCTAAATGTGATGCCAACTCCACACAGGTGCACATTTTCCTGCTCAGCAAAATCTGCCATAAAAGGCGCACCCGCTCCAGTTCAGTTCATTTCCAACGATGTGAGAGGCGATGTGAGGGCGTTGTCACAATAGACTCAAAACAAGAGCCAGCACATCTTATTGGAAAACAAATTAAAGTGACAGTGTAGTATCACTTGTAGTTTCCCTTATCATCTATCAAGTAGACAAAGGTTAAGTGATGAAGGCCCAGTATTAGCAAGCTTATGGTACCATGGGCATGTTGGAACTTCTCTGTAAGGCAAGCATGTCAAACTCACAGCCTGCGGGCCGCATGCCTCATTTATTTGGCCCGTGTTCGCCTCTGGGTTTGACATGCTTGCTGTAAGTCAATTGGACAATATGTACAAAGTGACAGTAAAATGTTTGTGGGTTTAACCAGTAATTCCACATCTGGAAATTTACCTTTAAACCTGACTAGTCACTTGCTCAAGAATCTATGTCCACGAATATTCATCCAAGAGATATTTATAATAGTAAAAACGAGAAAAGAAATTAAAAGTAGGGGATTAGATGCCCTGGTCAATTTGTCTCAGTGGTTAGAGCATTAGCCGGTGGATGAAAGGGTCATGGGTTCGATTCCTGGTCAAGCGCACATACTTCAGTTTTAGGTTCTATCCTCAGTGTTTCTCTCTCTCTCTCCCTCCCTTTCACTCTCTCTAAAAAAAATCAATGGAAAAAATATCCTTGGGTAAGGATTAAAAAAATAAAAATAGGGGATTGGATATGTAAAATTATATTTCATCCATAAAATGAAATATGCAATCATTAGTACCACTGTTATAGACACATTTATTGGCAAGAACCTGTGTTTATGATCGTTTGTTAGGGGCAAAAGCATGTTACAAAGTGATATGTATGATGTCTTGTGAATATATAATATGTGTGTGTATGTACGAAGAAAAGCATTGGAAGGCTGTGGATCAGTGGGTAACCCTGGTACCTCTGGACGGGAGAATTCTGGGTAACTTTTCTTCTACTTTGTTTTCAAGGAACTTACTAGTATATCATATATGTGCCAAGTATTATAATACAAGATTAGGTGATTACTTGGTTTTGTTTTTGGTTTTGTTTTCAGCAAATAGCTAAGGAAACCAAGGCACTGCTTAATTGAATCTCTGCAGAAGGTCTGTCATGTAGATGTTATTACAGCACAGCCTGGCTTTATAGACACCCAGGGAGCAGGTGGCAGAATTGTTTCCTGTCGGTGTCACCTTAAACAAGCCACCTAACCAGAAACGCTGGAGATGAGGATAGGAACAATCTCAAGCAAGGCCATTTGCTTCAGTGAGCTAATGGCTGTGAAAATGCTGTAGAGCCATGGGTTGGATTCAAACCAGACACAAGTACATTCACACACAACTCACGCAGGGCCATCAACCCATCAGCCAAAGCAAGTCACAGGGCCATGGCCCAGATCCACGGGGAAGGAAGTCTGTCTGCCCCAAGTGAGAGAAGACAGAGAGCGCATATTTGCTGCATTGCTTTTATCTCCTTGTAAATGTTGAATATTCAATAGAGAAAAATAAGCAGATACAGAAATTATTAACAAATCGTTAAAATTCCACTTAATATTACCACCCAGAGAGAATTGTTTTAATATTTTGGGGTATAAGATTGGTTTTGAAATATTCTTTTAATATTTTTCTTAGAAAAAAATGAACACATAAAGTCAACACTAGAACTTATTTTGAGAAGTAAAAAAAAAAAAAAAATTCCCCCATCATCTCAAACTTTTCTCAGTATTTTTCCATTCTTTCCTAGCATTCCACCCCCATTGTGATTCCACCCACAAGGCAGTCACATGAACAGCAAGTATGCAACTGGTGACCCTCCCTTTTTACAGTTAGTACTAATCATAATCATTTTCCACATTGTCTAGTCTTTTTCTTTAATATATTTTATTGATTTCAGAGAAGGGAGAGGGAGAAAGAGATCGAAAGATCAATGATGAGAATCATTGATCAGCTGCCTCCTACATGACCCCTACTGGGAACAAAGCCCGCACCTGGAATCGAACCATGACCTCCTGGTTCATGGGTCGATGCTCAACCACTGAGCCATGCCAGCTGGGCACAACTTAGTCTTCAGGTTATTATCTTCTTCCCTGTTCCATGGAATCTCCTTCAGTGCACAAGCCATAAACTACTAAACCATTCCCCTGAGACTAAATGTGAAGCTGATTTATGGCTTCTTTATTTTGGCTACTATGGCTCATGCTCCCTTTTTAAAAGCTTCCAATTTTTTAAAATGTGTTACCTATGGAACCTCTTCATGTGCACAGGGGGTCAGCCTAGGGAGGGGGCCATGCCTCGCAGACAGCCATGAGGTACGTTGAGCTCAGAGCACACCTCATGTTTTGGTTGTTCGGCTTTTAAACCTTGTTGCAAGGGCAAACAACCTATCGCCAAATACTAGCCCGGGGCCTACTGTGCACCAAGGCCTACTGTGCGCCGAGCCCTGTGACAGGGGCTGATGACACAGTGGAGACGGAGTGGAAAGAACCCAGTCCTCGGAGAGCCTCAGGCGTGTGGGACACACAAAGAACAAATAGGCAACTCCTTCGTGAGACCACGCGACACGCGCTTGCCTCTGTCTCCCTGTAAAGCAGAAGACACCCCTGCAAACGCATCACCCATCCCAACTGCACCCCCGCAAAGAAGCCACAGCCGGAGATCTTCCCTAGAGCAGCCCCTTCTCTCCGGCTCATGCCATCCAGCGGTTAAGCAATGTGGCGCCCAGGAGGCCTGTTTACCGCTAATTAGATTAGGAGTGAGCTCATTTGGAAAGATACTTGTAGTTCAATAAAGAGAGTGTGAAGAATCGCCCTGTGGCTCCACAGAAGCAGGGCCCTGAGCCTCGCCCCGCTGGGGGCCTGGGTGGTCCTGCCCTCCCCTTAAACAGCTTCCTTCCCTCCCAGATGCCCCCAGGAGTCAGGTACGAAATGAGCTTCCTTGTCACAGCGAAGGCCTCAACTTTGAAAGATTTCAAAGGAACACAAGGAACAGATCTGAAAACACTTGCAGGCTGTCTTTCTTTTCTCCTTTCATTGTAAAAGCAGTCCCTGCTGGAGTTGTTTTGTTGCCAAAGAAAGGAAGGTGGCGAGATCACCAAGGCCCACAATAGCTGCCGCCCTCCTGCCTCGACCCCATCTGCTCAAAGATCATCTCCAAAACATAAAAACGCCCGCCCTGTATCGCCGAACCGGATGGGATGGTGGGTGGGGGCGGGTGAGCAGAGGGGGAGGCGACTCTGAAACACGATTTCCCGAATGTTTCTCTTGCCAGCGGAGACTGATGCCTGCGCTTTATAAAATCCTAGCACGACCCTGGCCTGCTGTCTGTGGGGGAAGCGCACGGATTGAGTTTCGTGCTGCGCCAAGGGCAAAAGGAACCTTCCATCCGGCTCAGAAAATGCATATCCACCGAGAGCAAGGCGGCTCCTGGCTGTCAAGCTCTCTGCGGTCATTCCTCTCGAGCTGACTTGTGGATCCTGTTTGGAGACTCTACTGACTGCAGACAGCACAGCCATCAGCCTCAAACCCCCGGGCGACTGCCCCCTCCCCGCACTGTGAACGCCCCAGTGAGCATCATGCTTCCATTAGGCAGAAACTGCTGCCTGATTTCCACGGTGCATATAAAATATGGAACTGCTACCTCACCTCCTTCCATGTCCACTCCAGAAGTATTTAAGGGGTAGGGTGCTGTCTTTGATTGCTATGTTTTTTAAGATGCGGAAAGGCTGTTGGTTAGGACACGTGGGCACAATCCACGTCCTGCTCCTCGAACACCTCGAGGGCTGGCAGGTGAAGGATGCTCAGTGGGAAGAAGAGAGGCCTCGATCCGAGGCCCATTCACTCTGTCAGGAAGGAGAGTGTGTTCGCCACGCTGGTGCCTTTCTCCTCTGTTCCCGGCCCCTGCTCGGGAGCAGAACCAGACGGGCTGTCTGTCGCCTTGAGCCCCGATCAATTCAAGGCCCTGTTCCTGCCCAAGGTGAGCATCTGGGCCTGCCACCTGCCAGCAGCATGGGACGCTCTCGCGGGCTCATCCTGCCGAAAACATCCGTGCTCTCAGCTCTCACCGCCACGTGCGAGAATTACAGACAGACACTCGGTGTTAGGAAAGACAGCGAGAGGAAAGTGCTTGGAGCTCCATGCTTCTGAGAGGCATTCATACGCGCTCAGCCCCCACGCCTGCTCTCCAGCACATTAGCTGGCGGTGCCCACACAGGGCGGCAGCGTGAGTCACCAAACACCTGCGCCGCCCGCTCGCCGCTGAGATGGGAGCGCGGTCTCCTGCCCCCGATTAATTAGATCCGCCGCTTGGCGTCCCTCTCCCTCAAGCTCCTCGGCCATAAAATGGGCCTCGTGGAACTAACTGATCGCAGGAGAAACACTTAGAATCTCAAACCCACTGGAATGTGGAAAGGGGACATTTTGGCACTTGAAGATAATTGGGGATGGCTGGAATATCAATTGCTACACACCATTCAGTCATTGGTTCATTCAACTGCCCGCTTCCCTCCAGGCCACTTCCTGGCGGGGCGGAAGGGGACCGAGAACACCCATCTCAGCCCTTGCCAAGTGCTTAGGGGTCCAGACTGGCTTCTGCACGATTTCCTAGAGATTTCCTACTCGAGGCGATGGCTGCAAGATTGGTCAGGTGGGTGAGCTAAACCCTCATTCCTGGAGGAAAATCCAGGGAGCATTATGAAACACACAAGGTCCAAAGATTCCAGAGGCAGGAATTGAGGGTTTATATCAGCATTGAAAGTCTGACGGATACAAAGCCCAAAGGAGAGACGGCTGGGAAGGAGCAAAGAGGTCATGGTCCCACGTCAGAAACATTCCAGAGCCGGCAGGAAGGCTGAGTGTGTCAGTCCTTAGAAGACTCGTTATGAGGCAAGCAGGGTATAGGCTCGGCTGCCGTAACAAAGAATCCCCAAAACTCGATGACTTACGATGGAAGTGTGTTTTTCTCTCATAATTATCCAGAGGCAGGCAGGCAGGCAGGCCTGGCCGGACAGGCAGACATCCTCAACATGCAGCTTCCACCTGGGTCCAAGGTGGCTGCTCCCCACTCTTACCGCCTCCCACCTGTAGGGAAGGAGAAGGGAGAACTTGACACAGAGGTGGTACACGTCACTCGCACACCCCCCATCCTTCATAACCTAGTCACAGGGCCACCCCACGCTGCAGCGGAGCTGCCAAGAGCATGCCCTGGCTGCACAGCCATGTGCCCACCTAACACTGTGGCAGCTCTTGTATTAGAAACAGGGGAAAGAGAGAAGGTGGACAACTGGGCTCCAGACGTGAAAAGCAGTCTCTAACCTCAAGGAGCTTCAAGTCTCATTGGAAAGACAGACACAGAAACTCATAATGATAACATTAAGCAAATATGTGTTTACCAAACGCCAGGCATTGTACTTAGTATTCTCTCGTTTAATACTAAATGACCCTGTTGTATTTCATAGATAAAGAAATGGAGACTTAGCCTTGGTGGTGTTTCTCAGTGGTTAGAGCATCAGCCTGTGTAATGAAGGGTCACGGGTTCGATTCCCTGTCCAGGGCATGTATCTGGGTTATGGGTTCACTCCCCACTTCCTGTTGGGGCAGGTGCAAAAGGCAACCAATCAATGTGTCTATCTCACATCAATGTTTCTTTCTTCCCGCCCGCCCCGCTCCTTCCCTTTCACTCTCTAAAAAGCAATGGAAAAAATATCCTCTGGTGAGGATTTTAAAAACTGTAAAAGAAAAAAAATGGAGACTTTGAGAGCTTAGCTAATTTACCCAAGATAATGCGGTTTTACATGGAGCCCCGCTAGAACCAGTCTGGCAGACCCTGGAGCAGAGGTCAGCAAACAACGGCCCTCAGGCCCAATGCGGCCCTTCGCCTGTTTCTGTAGATAAAGTTTTATTGGCATGCAGCATGCTCATTTATTTACATATTGTCTATGACCGTTTTCACAGGCCAGTGGCAGAACTGAATAGTCACAACAATGAGGAGACAGGGACTCTGGCCAGAGGCTGCGCCAGGGCCGTCGGGCGCCAGTCAGAGGAACAGAAGCAGCCAGGTTCTGTGACAGCTTCTTGGGAGGAGATGAAAAAGGGGGGAGGGAGGAAATGAGATCATTTCATACGAGCGAGTAAGAGCCCAGTCAGGCCTGGTCATTGGCTGCCCTCCTCACAGCGTCCCATGTCCTTCCCGCTGGGGCTTGACTGCGGACTTGGGGCTTCTGCCAGAGCCAAATTCCGGACATCACCTCTCAGAAAATGGAGAATACCCTCACCCCAGAAAAACGACAGCCTGATTGACACCTAAGAAATGACCCCACTTTACAAAACCAAACGAGGGTGTGCGTCACCCTCTCTGAGGGGCACCCTACTGGCCTGCTTGTGGAAGAATTCGTTTCCCGGGCCCCAGGAAAGAATTGGCGTGTGATATTCTCTGTAAGAGCAGGACATTTTAAACTCCTGTTGTCCTCACGGTTATGAATTTTGCTGCAGTTCTCCAGTCTCTCTGCAAGTGATGATGGAAGGAATTGAATTCGGTCAAGGCCAACTGCGCGATGCGTTTTCATTTGCGGGGGGACAGTTAGATAGATGCAGCCGTCAGTTCACTGAATCAACAAATCACGGGGTTGGCGCGGAAATCATAAATAATAGAAAAGGGGAAGGAAGAGGCTAAGAGGAGCCAGCAAGGTAACAAAGTAATAAAAAGAGCTATTTTCAGGCAAAACGATGAAAGATTATTGCTTGCCATTCTGTCTTCTACATGTTTACGGGTCCTATTTTACTAGAATTCTTTATTTGACTATTTCTTCGCTGCCTTGTACGTTTTTGAACTGGCCTAGGGTCATGGAAGAAATGCATACCTTTCCCCTGAGAGTTATTGATTTAGCTCCAGTTGAAGTTTGTGCATTGAATAGACATCATCCCCAGACTGAGCAGCTATTGTTATTGGTCAGTGTGTATGTCGTGTATATGGGGTCTTTTTTAATTTAAATTATTTATCGTTTAAAATATTACATATGTCTCCTTTTTCCCCCATTGACCTCTCCCCAGCCACTCCCACTCCCCAGCACATGCCCTCACCTCCCTACTGTCTGTGTCCATTGGTTATGCTTATATACATGCGTACAGTCCTATGGTTGATCTCTTACCCTCCCCTGCCTTCCCTCTGAGGTTGGACAGTCTATTCGATGCTTCTATGACTCTGGCTCTATTTTTGCTCATCAGTTTACATTGTTCATTATATTCCACAAATGAGTGAGATCATGTGGTATTTATCTTTCTCCAACCGGCTTATTTCACTTAGCATAAGCTCTCCAGTTCCATCCATGCTGTTGCAAATGGTAAGAACTCCTTTTTTACAGCAGCATAGTATTCCATTGTGTAGATGTACCACAGGTTTTTTATTCACTCATCTGCTGATGGGCACTTAGGCTGTTTCTAAATCTTAGCTATGGTGAATTGTGCTGCTATGAACATATGGGTGCATATATCCTTTCTGATTGGTGTTTCTGATTTCTTGGGATATATTCCTAGAAGTGGGATCAATGGGTCAAATGGGAGTTTCATTTTTAGTTTTTTGAGGAAACTCCATACTGTTCTCCACAGTGGCTGCACCAGTCTGCATTCCCACCAGCAGTGCATGAGTGTTCCTTTTTCTCCACATCCTCTCCAGCACTTGTCCTTTGTTGATTTGTTGATGATAGCCATTCTGACAGGTGTGAGATGGTACCTCATTGTTGTTTTGATTTGCATCTCTCAGATGATTAGTGACTTTGAGCATGTTTTCATATGTCTTCTGGCCTTCTGTATGTCCTCTTTCAAAAAGTGCCTCTATAGGTCCTTTGCCCATTTTTTTATTGGATTGTTTATCTTCCTTTTGTTAAGTTGTATGAGTTCCCTATAAATGTTGGAGATTAAACCCTTATCGGTGATAACATTGGCAAATATGTTCTCCCATGCAGTGGGCTCTCTTGTTGTTTTGTTGCTAAACTTGGAGTAAATTTTATTGCATAGCTATAGATAACTGGTATACTTGATATTTGGGGTGTTCATTTGGAGGGGGGGATTGTTGGTGTTCCCTATACATCATATTATGAATTTAGCCTTGGGTTTTTGTATTTGGCGTTTCCAATGCTTAAACTCCTTGCCTGGCTCCCTCTTACTAACCTTACAGGACTCACATGAGATCATTTCTTTTTTTCTTTTTGTTTTTGCTTAATCACTTCGACTTTTTTTTACCTAGGCCCCCAACACCCTCCCCTCTGACAGCTGTCAGTCTGTTCTCTGTACCAATGAGTCTGTTTCTCTTCTGTTTTTTCATTTATTTTGTTCATTAGATTCCACACATAAGTGGAATCATATGGTATTTGTCTTTCTCTCCCTGGCTTATTTTACTTAGCATAATAATGATGGTAATGATGGTATTTTTCATATCTTTTCCATCAGCAGTTGGCTGCAGGTTCCTCCAAGTGACTCTGTACTATTTGAAAATAATCCACTTAGTTCTAACTCAGTTAAGAGTATTAGAGAAGGGAATACTCTGTGCAAATTGTCCACAGGCACTGCTGGGCCAGGAGGGCTCAAATGTAAACAGTGAAATAAAGGCACCAAAAAGATTCCCTGTCATCGGGAAATTGGCAGGACCAGACGAATGTGTGATAGATGCTATTACTCTTTCTCTCACTTAAGATGTCTTTGAGAAACCCAAATATAAGTTGCTTGTCGAAACTAAGGCTTAAAACATCCCCAAATCCAAAGGATTTGTTTCTACTAAATATTCATTAAAAATGAGAACCAGTGGACTTTCTCAATGCGTAGAAATACACACACAGAGTACTAGTATATAAAAATAGTGCACCAAAACAGTATACACATGACCATTAGGACATGAAAACAATTTTATGTCACTGATAAAATCAGAAGGAATTTTGAAGCAAAATTGACTTCATTTTGACTTAATAATCATCAAGTTTCTGATGCTCTTTACAGACTTGAAACATTTCTCCTGATAAATAGTAAGTCCTCCCACACATGTACATTTAAGGCACATTTAAGGCGAGTTTCCTGAGAACATAAATGCTCAAGAGGCCTAAGCAGGAATTGATGAGGGAGATCTTAATTTGCATACTTCCTGCCTTAAATGCCTGAACGATCTTGGGTATAATGTTGCGTGAGTAAGGCGTTTAGTGTTTAATATGATATGACTTAAACACTCTTTTTGCTAGGGTCTATAAAACCATCGCTATTAGGGGCTGTTACTTCTCATTTTTATCGACCAAATTCACTAAGGAAGGAAAATATGTGGAGGCTTCCACTTGTCAGCTCCAATCTTTTTCATTGGCTGGTAATAAAATGCCCTCCTCTGACACCTGGGACAGTCCACTTGGGAAGGGACACTCGGTGATCCACCCTGAACCAGTGCAGGGCTTCTACTTGTCAACTTGCCTCTCTCGCTGACCTCCCATCCTCCCAACAGCCCTGTTGAGGTCCAGAGGGGAATAATCTAGAGTTATAGGAGATGCTGAACCTGAGACACTGGCAAAGCCACATCTTCCCTGATTTTGCACAGCGAGGAGTATTAAAACCTCACCATAACACCTCACCATGACACCATAAGGGAAGTCTAAGATGTGTCACTGGGAAAACACAGATTTGCGTTATTTAAAGGTTTGTCAAATAACCAGGAAAAACCTATGCAGCTGACTGACTGACCTTCCTGGGCTCTGGCTGCGGGATGTAAATCCGCCTTCTTCCTGGCTGTGATTCAGCACCGGGCGCTGTCCACTCCTGCGGAAATCCTGATGGGGAGGATTCCAGGGCTGGTTGGGGCATCCTCTCCCAGCTGGGAGAATACGAGGGACATGGACACTCCACTTCCCAAGACAGGTGCCTGACCATGGCCTCCCCTGTCCTACTCCTCCCTCAACGTCTCCTCTTCCCCACTGTGGAGCTAAGAATCGTATCTGAGAAACCCACCCCTGGCTGAGCGTGGGGCTGCATGGAGAATGGACCCCACTTCTAATGTGTCAGGTCCGAACCATGGAGCTTTACTGCATTTGTAGAGCCAGATATAAAAGTCAGATCCCCTGATTCCTAGAGGACAATCTTTGCCCGGCACCCAGCAACTTCCTGTGAAAGCCCAGTCCCTACCCACTGTCCCAGACATGGGGTGGTCCCCATGCACATGACTAAGGAGGTGGGAGAGCGGTGTGGGGCGAATCTCATTGTTCTTTCAACTTTTCACACCTTTTATGTTTGAAAGCTCTTACGGAACACAGCTCGTAAGTTCTGCCCACGTCTCACAAGCCACCTACCTGTTTATTCACTATCTCAGCTTAACACATCTTATGCGTTTCACCCATTCTGTTTGCTTTTCCCAACTCTGTAGCAGAACTGAATATTCTTAGTTCCTACAGCAAACACATAAACAGACAAACCTAGGGGGAAACAATAAGATTAAAAAAAACACACACACAGAGAGAGAAAACATTTTATTATAGTGGCAGGAGAAATGGAAACCAAAACAGAGAGTAGCTGAGTCACCGCATTTGGGGGAATTTTGAGCAGAACACAGTGGGTGCCTCCTGCTGAGGGGTGAGGATGAAGTGCCAATCCCTGGCATCCCGTCTTCAGTATTGAAAACCCATGCCCCCTTCAGAGGAACTTAAAGAGTCCTTCTTTAATGTTCTTTTAGAATTAAAAATAAAGCTAATATCTCAAAGCCAATCACTTCAAAGCAATCATAGCATTGAATGCAATTTTTCAAGTGGCATATGGCCCAGCCTCCTGCTCACTTCCTCTCCCATGAGGCTCCTCACCTTGGCTCTTATAGAGAATTGGAATCTCAGGCTGTTGGGGAAGGAAAAGCCACACTTCGTGTCTCATTAAAGATTTGAAAATCTATATTTTTAAAATTTTATTTTTCAGTTACAGGTGAATATCAGGGGGTCACTTTAAAAAGTATGTGATTAAAATTGTATCTTTATTGTGTGTTTTTTCCTCATTACAAAATAGTACGTTTATGATAAAAATTCAATGCAAATTCCTAGAAGGAAACTCCCCGAAAGGCACATGGAGGCAATGACATTACGATAAATTGCTTCCTGTAGCCAGACATCGAGGTTTCCTGTCAGCCAAGGCAAAAAGGGAACACTGGCTTTCAGAGTGTTTATCCAAACTAGGATTCCCAGGTGAAATACAGCACACCCAGTTCAATGTGAATTTCTGAAGTAAAAGTATATCCCAAACACTTCATGAGATATACTTATACTACAAATTATTCCTTGTGTACCTGAGATTAAAAATTTTGCATATTCACTTCTTTTAGTTGTGCTAAAATACACATAACATCAAACTATTTCAACAAATTTTAAATGTACAATTAAGTATATTTACATTATCATGGGACCAAACTCTAGAACGCTTTCATCTTACAAAACTAACCCTTTACTGAAAAAAACATCAACTCTCCTTTCCCCCTCTGGCACTCATCTTTCTACTTCCTGTTTCTATGAGTTTGAAAACTCTAAAAGCTTCACATGAGTGGAATCATACAGTATTTATCTTTTTGTGAAACTGGCTTATCTCACTTAGAATAATGTCCTTGAGCTTCGTCCATGTTGCCACATGTGTCAGAACTTCCTTTTTTAAAGCCGAATAGTATTCCATTGTGTGTCTACACCACATTTTGTTTCTTTTTAAAAAATATTTTATTGATTTTTACAGAGAGGAAGGGAGAGGGATAGAGAGCTAGAAACATCGATACGAGAGAAACACCGATCAGGTGCCTCCTGCACACCTCCTACTGGGGATGTGCCCTCAACCAAGGTACATGCCCTTGACCAGAATCAAACCTGGGACCCTTGAGTCCACAGGTCAATGCTCTGTCCACTGAGCCAAACCGGTTATGGCCACATTTTTTTCTTGAAACCCAAATTTAGCAGGACATTTATGTGCTACATCTGGCAACCCTATTCTGAAAACATCAGTCTAGGTCAGTGATGGCGAACCTATGACACCTGTGTCAGAGGTGACACGCGAACTCATTTTTTTGGTTGATTATTCTTTGTTAAATGGCATTTAAATATATAAAATAAATATCAAAAATATAAGTCTTTGTTTTACTATGGTTGCAAATATCAAAAAATTTCTATATGTGACACGGCACCAGAGTTAAGTTAGGGTTTTTCAAAATGCTGACACGCTGAGCTCAAAAGGTTCGCCATCACTGGTCTAGGTAATCTTTCTCTAGAAATTAGAGCAGAAGGGCGTTCATTCCCAAGGACATGTATCACAGAAACACGAAGGGGGCACAGCCGAGAGCATTCTCTTCTCCGAGTTCGCACAAGCCATAGAAATGTGGTCAATGAATCCTAATTCTGTCAGCACGGTGTCAGGAGTCCTTGAACTCATCGTTGAGCACATGTGCACCTTGTGGGAAAGGAACCATAAGTAGATTCTCAAAGGCGTCTGACACCCTCAAGGAGGGCAGGAGGCACCCTCTTCTTGACTGAGGGCAGAGCTTTGAACTCAAGAAGGCATTTTTGCTGGGGGCTTAGGTCTTATTACTTTCCAGGCAGTCGATTTCCTGAATGTCTAAACTCAAATATGGAGAAAATCTCAGCAAGTTTATAAGAGTAGGAAGTGTACCCACCTGCTGAAACATCCCTTTCAAGTGAGGGATGAGTCAGCACTGCCATGCGCTCTGCATCTTTCCCAGCCACTGACGGGGAGCGAGTTCAGGAGGGATGCGCATGTTTGTGAATGTCCTGATGCTGGTTAAAGTTAAGAGGCAAATGCCTTAAATGCCCAAGTCCCTTAAAGAGAGGGATTAAGAGACAGAGTGAGAGACAGACAGAGAGCAATGCCTAAGCAATGAATAACCTTACTACTTGTAGAAAACAAATGACCATTTTGATGATCACCCCTTTATTTTTTCTTTAGAAATCCTTCTTCAACTTACCCACAGCACTTACCGATGAGCTTGACTGGCCCCAACTTTCTGGTGCTACTGGATTTCTGAACGCCACTAGCGGGTATGTATGTTTACAAACCTTCAAATATTTCAGTGCATCTATGTAAAAATAGAGCAGAAGATGGGGCTTTCTTCTAAGATGTTGAGATGTGAATTATTAGGAATGGCTTCTAGAATATGAGTGACACACAACAAACCCACCCCTGACATAGTCCACCACCCGGTGGGATGTAATGCGAATTCTATTAATCAGTGCAGGCGAGAAGGGAGTATTCCCACCGAGGGAGCTGTAGAGTTGACCTCTGACAGAAAATATACAACACATGGCTAAGGTTTTCTGAGTCAAGGGACCAAGAACTTTACTTGATTATTTACCTGCATAAATTAATATTCATAAAATTAATAGGCAGGGCTCAAGGTCCTGGAATCATGCTGGCATCAATGCTCTAGATAGGAAGGTACAGATGATGCGTGGACAGTCTGAGTGGCACAGACCACTTTGCTATGTGCGATTGGGTGTTGACTCAGAGCCTGGGAACAGCCATTCACAGCTTATGCACCCCATTTGTATTTAATGGAGGACATTGCATATTGTGAATAATTTATTTGATTATACCTTTACTCATTTATTTTAAAAATAGTTAAGTACTTGCTACCTAATCGGGTGCAGATGGTATAAATGTCTTAAAGTTTAATAAGGCTTGTCCCATCTCTGTAGTCAAATCTCATTCAAGTAGGACAGATGAGATAAAAGTATAAGTAACAAGAATACAAGATAAATGTGCCAAAACACAACTCTGTGAATCTTTACATCCTTCGACACATTAACAGAATCTGTTCTCTTGACTCTCTGGTTTCAGAGAATTCAAACAGCAATAACCCTTAAAATCATGTGTTTTGCTTTGTTTTCTCCCAGTGTGACTCAGAAAGCAATTGAGTTGGTCCAAGACAAAAGAAAAAGAAAAAACCCTATATGAGGTGGTTAGCTTGGGGGCAAGAAACCTAACATTAGGAAGGAAATGATGAGAAGCCAAAAATATATTTTTAAGATTGAAAACAGCGCTTTGTGTTCAGATTGCCTCCAAAAGCAATTAACTCACAGGAAAATCCTATTTAAGTTAAAGAAGCCACGGCCCAGAAGGATAGGAAACAATACCAAACTTCAGGAAGAGAGGACTTCTCCTTTAAAAGCGATATCTACCATGCCCCGGAGTTGGTGTGGCAGATTAGGAGGTAAACTGCATTTACAGGTACAGGGGTCTGGTCTGTGTGGACTTAGGTGGGACATTTAGCATCCCTGGGCCTCATGTACATGATGCAGTTGAGTTGCACCTGGTCTCTGAAGTTCTCGCCAGTGTGCAAGCTTAGCGGTTATAGAACAACATGATGTTCAAGTCGGCATCCTACTTTAGGATGCTGCTTGATTTAGAAGCGTTGGAGGAAACTCCTGGGGAGAGATGTCTTGCTTCTCTCAAGCAAATATGCTTTTCCCCACCCCTTGGCTAGCTGTGCCTGAGACAATACATGCCATTTTATGGATCTGAGCTAGAAAAGGTCTAGGAGCCATGTCTCCTTAGGGCCAGGGTTACTGTGCTCTAAGAGTCGAGCTCATGCCTGGTAAGCCCCGCCCTGTGGGATATTGGGTGCTTGACCAGCTGTCAGTTGCAGTGGTACTCCATTCATGTCCTATAGGTGTACTCTTTCCTCCAAACAAACTCCAGAGAGGGAGACAGGTGACTCCAAATCCTTAACAAAAATAACCACATTTGTGGTTGTTCAAATCACCTCCTTCTGAAAGTGGGGCCAGGAGCCGGTCCAATCAGTGGAGTTCTACAGGCCAGGGCTAAATGATAAAGAGGTTCCTTAAATGGGGAGCAGAGGGGGCTGGGAGGAGAAATATGGCAACACTCGTAGATCAAGGAAGGAAGGAAGGAAGGAAGGAAGGAAGGAAGGAAGGAAGGAAGGAAGGAAGGAAGGAAGGAAGGAAGGGAGAAAGAAGCTGATGTTACCCATCAGAAGTTATGAAAGCCAAAACAACCAAAAGCAATTACCAAGTTACCATATCCAGCTGGAGAGCCTAGAGTGAGACCAGGGAGTCCACATAAGTGGGTGTGAATTAGATGGAATTGTCTAGAGTATAATTTGCTCCCTCTGCCTCTGCATTAAATTTGCTATCTGGGCCAGAAACATAGCAAACGCTTAGAAGGAAATGGACAAAGCCATTGTCACAAGTGTCGTTCAAGGACATTTAAACACACATCTTTGATGAGCGGTGTCCTAGAATCTGACAGTTAGAGGTTACCTATTCTCTCTGACCCAATAGACATCACATGAGAGAACAGTTTTGAAGAGCAGTGTATGACTGCAAACCAAGACACTTGGGGCATTAAACATAGAAAATGGGAGAGAAGGGATTTGCCGCTAAGATTTGCTAACCTAATTTCATGGTTTTTTTTAAAAAGACATGTAAGTACTAAACACTAATGAGCTTAATAACCTTATTAAATCCATTATTCAAAAATTACATGTGCTATAATTGTCCATGATTAGCTGTCCTATAATTATACTTTGCAAAACAAATAATTAGCATTGGCCTTTTGCAGATGGGTGAGGCTGATTGGAGAGGATATAGTCTACATTAGTGATTCTCCAAGTGTGGTCCATGGACCCCTGGGGGGTGTCTAAGGAGGTCCACAAGGTAAAAACTATTCTCACAACAATATTAAGACAGTATTTCCCTTTTGCTCTACCAACGGTGCAAAAGCAGTGGCGGGTAAAATCGCTGCCATCTGAGCATGGGTCAAAGCAGTAGCACCCAACTGTATTAGGAGTCCTATGGTCTCCACCTGCACACACTCCTGGTTTAATAGGGCGGGGGAGATATTCCCTTCAAAACGTTGCCTATGACTCAGAAAAAAGTCACTAATTCTATTAAAATAAGTGCAGGTCTTATAAATAATCTCAGCTCATGAGGCCTAGCCAGTTTGGCTCAGTGGATAGAATGTTGGCCTGCGGACCAAAGGGTCCCGGGTTCAATTCTGGTCAAGGGCATGTACCTTAGTTGCAGGCTCCATCCCCAGTAGGGGGCATGCAGGATGCAGATGATCGATATTACTCTCTCATCGATGTTTCTAACTCTCTATCCCTCTCCCATCCTCTCTGTAAAAATCAATTATTTATTTATATATATATATATATATATATATATATATATATATATATATATATATATATATATATATATATAAATCTCATCTCATGAAATGGGAAGGCTGCATGAAGCACTTTTGCTGCAAATAAAATGTGATGATTGTCTTAAGGTCAAGCACCTGCGTGTTGACTTGCGAGCAGAATCAGTAAGTTTTTCACGGAACACCTTTTTTATTGGGAAAAAAAAAAAAAGCTTGGAAAGCAAACTATGGTTACTCAGTCTTGGATACAGCAGATATTTTATCCAAAATGAATCAGATGAACGTGTCACTTCGAGGAAAACAAATAACAGCATTGACTGCTCATCAGCACATTTGAGCTTTCAAAGAAAAATGTGAATTTTGGAAAACTTGGCTCTTCTGTGGCCTCGACAGCTCCCGAGGATTCCAAGGCCTTGCTAATGAGGCAGGCGGCGCTGGCAACGGACGTGGGTTTTAATGTCGTTTCATAAATGCATCAGCATCTGGCGTGCCTGCATCACTCCATGAGCCAGCGTTTCTCCGCGACCCGTGTACCATGCATAGAAGCCTGCGTGAGAACCAACCCACTCGGAGCACAAGGTAGACCAGCACACGTCCATGCAACCAGGGGCAGAGAGGTCACGGATATCATTTCCGATTCCACAATACAGCTAGTCAGTCTCTGAGAAACTACCATTTGACAAGTTTTGGTATAACATCCAAGCAGCTTATCCAAAGTTAAATAAAGAGGACATTACAATGCTACTCCCTCTCCCAACAACGTGTGTGTTTAAGACCAGGTTTTCTTCCCATGCTTCCTCCAAAACAACCATCACAGCCGACGGGACGCCGAGGCAGACGTGAGCAGCCGGCGGGCTTCTGTTCACACAGACGTCGGAGATTTGAAAAATGGTAAAATGATCCTAACCTTATCGCTCATTGCGGGTACGCATTGGAAAACATTTTTACAGGGAAAAAAATGTTATTTATGTTAACATGTAATGGATATCATTATTTTAAAATTAAATGTTCCTTTCGTTTTCTAAGTTTTAATTTCTAATATATAAATATTGACAGCTGTAGCTCTCATAAACAGACGCTCTCTGGGTTTCTCAGTCATTTTAAGAGTGTAAAGCAGACTGAGAGCCAAAAATAGAGAACTGCTGTTCCAGGGAGTGGGCGAGAGAAAGACTGAGGACAGACACTGGGGACCCAGCACGGAGAGGCTCGGGAAGAGAAGATGAGAAAGAACAGCCTCGCAGTGGAAAGAAACCTGGAAGGTTCGGTGTCCTGGAGGCCAAGGGAGGAACGTGTTTCCAAAGGAGACAGGACTTCAGCCAAATGCTGCTCGAGGCAGAGGAGGCGGGAGCTGAGCGGGGCCCTGGTGTGTGGACAGTGATCGCGGGCGGCTCTCAGGGACATCTCAGTGAGCGGAGATGGAGCCTGATGGGAGAGAAGAGGTTCAGGAGGCAGCGAAGTAAATGCAGCTGAGCATCCACAACTCAAGAAATGTTACTTTTAGCCCTAGCCGGCGTGGCTCAGTTGGTTGGGTGTCATCCATGCACTGAAAGGTTGCCGGTTCGATTCCCGGTCAGGGCACATGCCCAGGTTGAAGGCTCAATCCCTGGTAGGGGGCGTGCAGGAGGCAGCCAACCAATATTTGTCTCTCACATCAATGTTTCTCTCTCCCTCTCCCTTCCTCTCTCTCTTTAAAAATCAATATACTAGTCTTTAAAGAAAAATAAGTTTTACTATCAAAAGGAGCAGAGAAGTGGGGTGATAGTTGCTGGGGAACAAAAGATCAGGGAGACATCTTTAGACAGGAAAGCCTGCAGCATGCCTAGTGGTAGGAAGATGCAAAAGAGAGAGGGTAGTGGGCGAAGGGAGGAACACGGCCCCAGAGAAGACAAGAAGGGATGGTGCAGGTGGCGTCGCTGCCCTGGGGCGTGGAGGACCAGCCGGGCACTGTGGCTCCGACCCAGAGGACTCTCCCCGCCGTATACTGACAGGTCTCTCCACTGTGATGACTCCCCGTCGACTCTACTTATTTTTAAATTTTCCTTTTTTTAAATGTTTTTACTCAAATCGTGAATATATTTGCATTTTAAAAAATGACTCAGGTACATCAAGTAAAAAGCTGGAACCCTCCCCCAATTTCACCCCTTTTCCCAGAAGAAAGCTCTGTCCTCAATTTCGTGTGACTTCACCCAGAGCCTGCGTGATTACGTGCAGATATTTGCACGTAACGAAATCAATGCTTGGCTGGAATTCTGCCACAAGTGACATCATACTGTGCATAAACACTCCATAAACCACTGCTTCGCCCCAGCAACTCCTCCCGGAGCACTTTGGGTTCCTGTGCGATTCTGTGTGGCCTCTCACAGTACAGGCTGCTGCCTTCTCCTGTTGACAGACAGTCCCCTTAATTCCAGTCCTCACTCTTCTCAATATGCTGCCGTGAGCAGGCTGTAGTGCTCTCTGTGAATGCTGTGGGGATTTCTTGCGAGGGATATCATTTTGCCATCTAAACTAGTCAAAGTAAATACAAGGCCTCCACATTTCCCTGGCAGAAGTCTTGTAACCTCCTGATCCTGAGATTTTGGGCCATCTCCAACGCCAATGCCCAAATCCAGGTCTCAGAGAACACTCAGCCGTACTCCTCAAATCCTGTCTGTGAAACACTAGTCCCACGAGATGGTAAAGGGCATTAAACACATTTTAAAGGAGATTCCTCGGTCAAATATTTTTTCTAACTGCTGTTTAAATAAAGGAAAACAAGTTTATTCCCTGTGGGGCTGATCAGAGCCTTTATAAGCCAAAACCCTTTATGGATCTCCAAGATATTATGTGAAATATTTCCTAAACTTGTTTGACCACAGAACGAGATATAATCTGTTTTAGGATAAAGGTACCCCTCAAGAAACTCGTGTTTCAGAGCCTCCTTTGAGAAATGCTGTTTAGATTATCAACACTGTCTTCTGTCGGAAATGAGCTTTGCAGATTAGGATGCAGCCACAGCCGTCAAGTCTCTGCTTTATCACAGGTGAATGTTTACCCTGAGACAGGGACCTAGAACCAGATCTGAGGCTGAGAAAAGCCAGGGTGAAAAGAGCTACAACTGCTCCGAGCTCAGAGCCGGAATCTTAGCGGGAGGTTCCCAGGTTGGAAGCCTATCTGAGCGGCTCATGAATTATTGAACACGACGCCAAGGAAGTCTATTCCTTTGTACTACTTTGCTGCTCCAAATTCAAAATCTGTCACGCTGTCTTGATCATCTTTTCATGTCTGAACTCCCAGAACTTCCTCTGCAGCCGTCCTCCCCTGCACACAACCTTGCATAATTAGCCTTTGCCAATCTCCCTGAATACACAGCAAACCGTCTTCTGCCTGCTTCTCTCTCCCTGAGGCCGAAACCCTGGTTGTTCTGTGCTGCAGTGACCTAGCGGTTCCACGTGGCTCTGGGACTGGAAGGAACTGGAAGGAACGTTTAAAGGTCTTTAATCCATCCCCAGGCTGGCCTGACCTCCACCCACACCAGAAAGGAAACTCTACCCTTTTCGTAGAGGTCCCCGGAGAAAGCCTGTCTGGTCTCGGTGTTATCCAGTTTTACCCTAACCACTCCCCTGCCCTAACCCTTCACAGCAAATATCACCATTTTCCTCTCTCTGGCCCTGCTGCTAGCCTTCTGAGCCCCTGTCAGTTCTGTGACGGATTCCCTGAGATTCAACTTCATAGCACCTCAGAATTTAAACCCAAACTAGCTGTGCCCCCGGCCTCAGAAAAGTCACCAGCACCTGGTACATCACTGTCCCTTGAACAACATCCCACTTGGTTTGTCCCAAAACCTCCGACCTGCCAAGCCTCTGGGAAGCTACTGAGTTGCCTCTCTCCAAGTAGGTTCTGCTGTGAGTCAACGTAGGAGGAGATCATGTTTACGTTCCAAGTCAACCACTTTCATTTGTCTGCTTTACTCTCGAGGCTCATCCTTGATTTTATTCTTTTTTTATTTTGTCTTTCTTTCCGTCGTAGTGACATGGAAGGGGAGTGGGATTAGACGTCTCTCAGAGAAAGTGGTTTTCTGTGTTACCTGAGCCCATGTTGGGAAAAGCAACTAAGCAACTCGTAGACACTGTGTCTGAGACTTACCTATTTTGAATTTTATTCTTAAAAAGCAAAATCTGACCTGCGTGTCCTCACATGGAAGGCTGTACTTCTGGGCCCCACAGTAGATGGAGCTGATAAAATCCGGGATTTAGTCGGGTATACTAGTACTTGCAGTTCCACTCCCTGTGCTGCCGTCACCAGCACCTTGGTCATCGGGGGAGGTGTGAGGACGAGAACTTTCTATACTCCTCATCTGCACCCCTCAGATTACAGACTGAAGCCATCGCCTCGCCTACTAGCCCATGGGACTGGGCTTTGAAGCACAACAGAGGAAAAAGAGAGAAACAAACAAAATCAGACTGGGACCCTGAGTTCAACTAAGGATAGGGGAGCAAGCGGAGGGGGATTCAAAACCAGAAAGGTGGTCACAGTAGGCCTTCCTGTGCACACTGTTTATCCTGTTAATTCAAGGTCAGCTGACCCTGTCTACAGGTAATGTTCTATTAAGCAATCTTCTCAATTTGTAGGCATCTCAAAATATTGTGTTATAAGCTTCTCAAAATATTGTATCGATCCCTCTATCTTCTCCTGAGCACTCCCTGACAAATTCAATTCCTAGAATTTACAGGAGAGATTATGTACTTGAGGTGGAGATAAAAGAAAACAGTGTCTTTGATTACATGAAATACTTTCTAGTGCCTCATACAAAACCTTAATCCCAACATTTTAGATGCTGTTTCTGATCAGAATGTTCATTCACCTATGGTAAAGATTTCTATGTTCTTGTAATAAGAAGATACGGTGCAACTAACCGTATCCATAATTCAGTATCCACACTATTTACTCTCCATGAGCAGGGCATGAGCAAAACAATATTTCAGTCCATAAATTTTGTTTTTAGAATTATCAAAAATATAGGTATGGTAACAATTATTTTCCCAAAGGAAAATAGCCCCTCTTTATTGACCGTGAAATTATTTTAGTATTGAATTCGGATCTTATGTCCCTTTCCCCCCTTTTTTTTCATACTAGAATAAAATAAGCAAGGCAGAGGTCATAAACAATGCAGTTTGTAGAGTTCGGGCTTCTGGGTAATGAAGCAGACTTCTCTCCCCTGGGAAGCCCATCTATAATGGCGGCAAATGAGTTTGTCCACAAGGACAAAGAGCCACAACCTGTTGGGAGCCAGAAAGCAGAAGGCCAGTGGTCCCTGACTGCGCCCACTCAGGCACGGGCATCCTAAGCTGGCAGGAGGGAATGGGGAGAAGCAACCCGCTTACGTGGCAGGACCTCTAGAAGGCTTGGGAATCAGCTACCTATGGTAGCGCCAGAAGTGAGGGTGCTGCTACACACAGAAGTATTGGTTGAAAGGTTGCAGCTAGAACCTCAGATCTCTTCCCAACTCCACCCGGGGTGGGGATGGGGGGACGAAGAAGCCCTCACTGGATCTGGGATAAGCCTAGGGGTTTCTTCTCTGGAGAGGCTGAGATGAAGGACTTCTGGACTGGGAGCCACTGGCCATGAGTCGGGAGAGGGACACCCTAGTAAATCACATGCGTGCTGACCGCTGAGGCCCACACACCTCCCAACCCAGAGTGTGGGCAACCTGGCTGGACAGGAAGATCCTTTCCTGAGGAATCTGCACACCCCAAGAGGAAAGCCCCCAAAAGACACGGACAGCAGGGGCTCCCCGAGAAAGGCCCGGCCAGCCGCTGGTGAGGACCAGAGCAGCAAGCCCCACCCAGGGGCTCTCTTTCCAACCAGCTTTTCGTTTCCAACCAGTTTCCACTTTTAACTCTAAGCCAACAAACAACCCAAGACCATAGATATCTGAGGGAAACCTTGAATGTGAAAGACAGTACAAAAGCAAAGAGAAAAATCAACCTTAAGGAAACAGACTATAACTTTGTATACTAGGGATTTAAAAAACAACAACACTAGTTAATATACTACTTATAAAAGTAACTAAAAATTAATATCTTCAAAAAGATAAGCTATTTCAATGATGTAACAAGAACATTGTGCTAAATTTAAAGAAACATTCAAAGAACAAAAAAGATCCCTTGGAAATTACACTAGTGACATAAGATGATTTTCCTAGAATGAGAACATTGAGACTATCACCCAGAAAATAAAGCAAAAGACAAAGATATGGGAGATGGGGCAGAAAAGAAAACTAGGAAAATTAGAGACCAGTCTAGGTGACCCTATATCCTAATAAGAGGGATTCTAAGAAAAAAAAGGAAGAAGAAAACAGCGATGAAGTAATCGAGAACACCTCTCAGAACTGAGTGACATGAATTTCCAGGTTGAAAGTGTCTCACACTGTGAATGAAAATAGAGCCATCCCAGCCTGTCGCTGTGGCATTTTAGAACCAGGAACTGGGAATGAGATGCTGCCGCAGATTCTCAAAGGATCAAGAAGCAGAACAGCTCAGACAACAGCACCAGGAGACCAGGCGCCAATGGATCCCTTCAAACATCTGAGGGAAAGTGCTTTTTCCCTAGAATTCTGTAACCCTCCACCTGGTTGTCTATCTATACTAATAAAAGGGTAATATGCTAATTAGACCAGACATCTTCTGGATGTCCTTCTGAATAAAGCCATGGTAGCAGGGGCCAAGGCAGAGGTGGTTAGGGGCAATCAGGCCGGCAGGGGGGAGCAGTTAGGGAGTGATCAGGCTGGCAGCAGGGAGCAGTTAGGGGGCAATCAGGCCGGCAGGGGAGGGCAGTTAGGGAGATCAGGCTGGCAGGCAGAGGTGGTTAGGGGCAATCAGGCAGGCAGGCAGGCAAGCAGTTAGGAGCCAGCAGTCCCAGATTACAAGAGGGATGTCCAACTGCTGGCAGTCGGACATCCCCGAGGGGTCCTGGATTGGAGAGGGTGCAGGCCAGCCTGAGGGACCCCCTTCCCATGCACAAATTTTGTGCACTGAGCCTCTAGTCATTATATAACAAGGCGCTACCAATGTTAGTGGCTTATAACAACAATTATTTTTATTACATCTCCCCATGTGGGTGTCAGGGGTGATCAAGTACTTCTGAGTTTAATTACTATTCATTAGTTTATACCTGGTCTGTTTCAAGAAGGAGTTTAGGAAGCCTATTACACTATAGAGAATATAACATTAAATTGCATTTAAATTAAACTAAAACGTGGCAAAAGAACATAGAAAAATCAAAGATGGGACAAAGAGGAACCAAGAAAATGATTTAAAATAGGTGTAATTATAGCCTGATGCTGGTCACACATTTGTCTCTAAACTCTGTGTCCATTGGTTTTAGATTCAGCTACAGGTAACAGAGCGACTCAACATAGGGCGGTTCAAATAAGATAATACATGAGTTTATTTCTCTCAAACATGAAAGTTCGGGGATGTGCAATCCAGGTCAGGTATGGGAGCTCAAGTTCACTGCTCCTTGGGGTCCAGGGTCCTTCCAGCTCACCCCCTACCTTCCCAGGGTAGAATTTACCCCTACAGCCTAAAATAGCAGCATTCCTATTCTGTGCAGCAGAATGACTAAACAGGACAAAGAAAGAGCAAAGAACCTGCCAATTGTGTCCTAAGAAATACTAGTATCCCCAGAAACTGCTGCTAAACATTTCTACTTCCACCTCATTGCCCAGAACTTAGTGAAGTGGCCACACCAAGTTGCAAGGGCAGCTGGGAAAGCAGCCATCGTTCTGGGCAGACCTGTGTCCTACTAAAATGTCTGTGAAAATGGACAAAGGGGAGACATGTATCTGAAAGACAAGAGTGTCTGCCACAGCTTCATAGCAACTGAGAGAAGGAAGGGAACGTGGCCAAGTTTAAAGCGCAGAGATGATAAAGACAACCAATTGTTCGAGAGACTTAGAGCAGCTTTGGGTAAAAAGGTTACAAAGGTCTCCGTAAGAAAAAAAGTTTGATCTTTCCACATCTGTGCAATTGTTTATAGGGCTGTTTCCTGTGACAACTTAGGCAGTGACAGTTTAGAGAAAAACACAGCGACAGAGATGTGATTGTCTGAGTTCATTCTCACCCCATTTTAAAAACTCATAATAAAAACGTGTGTGTTTGTACTTGATCATGTGAATGTCCCAGCATTAAGATGCATGTATGTGTTTGTTTCAGAATTAAAGAAAACTCTATCTACCTTCACTTACGGAAAAGGAACCGCTGCAATCACCGGGACTACCAGAATATTTCAAAAAACGGTAGGTGGCCACACTCGGCCTTCACCTGTGTGCCCTGACTGACGGATTTTATTTCACAAGCACCAAAAGCTGAGAATTAGTGACAAGGCCACGGGATGAAACGAACATCTCCCTTTCTGATAGAGGGGCCCGGGGCTTAGAGCCTTTTCCCTGCAGTGAAAGGAACAAGATGCAGTTAAGATCTAGACGAAGGGGCAGACAGATACCAAACAAAACAAGATGCAATCAAGACAGACGAATGGACAGACAGTCACCCAACAGCAACGCTCCAGAGAGGCCCGGGTGCAGGGCGTCTGAGGCTCAGGAGGCAAGACCTCACTGAGCATCAGCAGGACAAGAACTAAGCACAGTCAAGGTCGTTGCAAAGACTCTGCCCTCCCCTCTGGTACAAAGGCTCCCACCTTTTAACTGGGTGGGAGTTTGATGAAAAACAGCTTAGTGTTTATGGTTGAAACTCCCAAAGCCATTAAGCAAAGGAACGTGTCCTCAGAACGATGGGGGGATCACAGTCTCCACCAGCTCCCCCTGTGTCCCAGCACATCCGTAGATGGACGGCTTCCCCCTGTGTGGTCCTCGCCTCCCGCCTCAGCCCCAGGTCAGTCCACTGCCACAAGGCTCGGTGAAACTCCTCACTGATAAGCCGTGGCCTGGCCAGAGCCGAAGGAGTTGCCAAGGAATGTCTGGTGACACCAGGATGCAGAGACGGCAGACCCAGTGCCCAGGGAAGATGTTACTCGTCAACCGTGGCTCTCTGGTGGGCTCCACCCAGATCCCGCCTCACAGCTCTCACGGCGCGCAGCTCTGACCATCCTCATCCGCAGAGCAGACTTGGCACATGAAGGGGAACCTACTTACCATCCCTGTGCCGTCTCTAAGTAACAACAGTGGTAAGGAATGTTCCAAGCAGCACAACGTCTAATGGAATACATGACCTACAAATACTTTCTTACATATTCTACATGGAATAAGTGTTCTATTCCAAGAACCACGTCGTAGCATTACCACTAATGAAATGATAACTGATCGTTATTGCTCTCTTGCCAAGTGCTAAGAACACTCTCTGTATAATATTTCAGCTAATCCTTTCGACAAGCGATAAGGCAAGGATTGTTCGATTTCTTCAGGATGAGGACAACCGCTGACTGGAATAGCTCTGGGGAGTGGCGAGGGAGGGAGAACTACAGTGCACACCTGGCAGGCAGCACTCAACCCAGTAGTCAGTGTGATAAGATCTATTTCTCAGAATTGAGGGAGTATAATGACCTCCACACTGTTACCATTGAGGACACAGAGGCCCTGGGGGACCAAGAGCCCTGTCCCAGAACACAGAGAGAGCAAGGGGCGAGAGCTGGGGTGTGTCACCAGGCTGTCTCCCTGCACTCAGACCCCAGCAGCGGTCTCTGATTGGGGAGTCCGGCTGCCGAGCGATGGGCCTCGCCTCTCCGGGTGTGAACACAGCCCACAGCCAGTCTGTGTGAGTCGTCACAGGCACAGCGACTGTCGGCCTCTTGCTGCATTTTCTCTTTTGCTTTTTAAACCGTCCCAATGCCGCCCAAGGCCCCTGCCCATGGAGACCGTAAAAACAACGAACACACGCCCGTGTGCGATATTACGCAGCCCTGCAAAAGGATGCTTGAAAGTTCACGTGTTTTTGTTTAGAAAGACATAACACTGCCAAAAGAAAAACCAGGATGGAAAACTGGATTGAATATTTATTTTCTACTGCATTGTTTTAAATGAAAGAGAAAAACAGCTGGACACAGATAGATAGAAAATACACCAAAATTGTTGTGTTTCATAAATTATGGGTGATTGTTTTTTTTTATTTTTCTATTTCCCAAATATTTTATTTTTCTACATCAAATAACAAAACAAAAAAAACCCAAAAAATAGACAGAAACTGAGTCTAGGAACAGTAAAGGGCCTGCTAAGCCCATAGCTGATGGAATCGAGTTAAGGACAAAAAAGAGCAGTAGGTTCTACCCAGACGCAGGCTCCGTGTGCCCAGGACACAGCCTTGCTCTCCCCCAGACCCCCCCATCCCGCCCACCCCCTCACCCTGAGCACAGCGCTCCTTAGTGAAACCCAAACAGCGGGGTAAGACCGCAGAGAGCACACGGCACACCCCAGCGGGCCTTCTCCCTCCGTGGTCCGCCACCTTCACAGCCTCCTTGACGGTGCAGATTGTGGAAAGGAAGGGGGAAGGAGTGGGCAGAGAGCCTAGTCGGGAAAACACACGCGTGTCCACACGTGATCCCAACCCGTGGCTCCCATCAGGCTCCTGCTGATGAACAGATCCCGGAGGTCAGGAGAGATTGTTTCCTTTCTTCGTATTTGCAGTCCTTCAAGGTGCAGAGAGGAGACGCTGTCTAGTGTCACTTCCTTGCGGTGCTACTTGATTATCGCTGTACGGATGTAATTCTAAGAGGACTTTTTTTTTCCAGTTTCTCCGAGTTACTCATTATTTAACGCTCGGGTTTCTTCCCCAGCCCCTCGGCCTGGTTTCGGGGCTCCTCCTCACTATGGATGTTCTTTCTTTCATCCCCGCGCCAAGCGTTTCCATTACTCCCCAAGGCTTTCCGTGGCTATAGGGAGAGTCGGCTCTCTGTAGCCTGCGTCTTTATGGCTATACTTAGTTTTCATTACCAGCGAGAAAGGCGGGAGGGAAGGAAGAGTTGAGTGGAATATGAAAGTGTTTCTGGAAAATCATGCAGTCAGAAGTGAAGAGACAGCTTATTTTAGTCTTGATGTTTAGGCACAAGATCCCAACAATGTCTGTAGGTATCTCTACCAGGAACCGCTGCCGGTGGTTAGAGAGCATTTAAAAATGTCAGATGTCGAAGTCGCCTTTCATCTGGGCGCCAGTTCTCTGGCCGGGGCTCAGGCACAGCAAGGCTCCTGCTCAGTCCTTACAACCAGCAAAGCAGGGGGTTCTTACAGCTTCCAGGGCACCAAAGCGGCCGGTGGGTGGGTGGGAGGCGGCCCTGACACTAACCAGGCAGGCGGGAGCCTCTGGAAGTGAGAAACGCGCACCTCTGCCTGGAGAAGGGGCGGGAAACATCACAGGGAGGCACATGTGCGCAGAGAGCCCTGCAGGAGAAACACAGGAGTCCAGAAAGCCCAGGGAGATGGTGGCTCAGGGCATAGAGGCTCCCGGGGCAAAACCACCTCTGGGAAGAGAAGCCCGGCGTGGCCGAAGGATGCTTGCGAAGCTACGTCGAGTTTTAGGAGTAGGAGGTCGATGAGAGTGACACTGGGAAGCTATTACATTATTTTAGAAATGAATGTTTGGGACAATCACTTATCTGCTTTGTCACATAAATTCAGAGCCGCGCTTACGAATTTGAAAGCATTTGCAGTAGTGGAAACATCATCAGAAAGTGTCACAACAAACAATTATTAAGGGCCCACTATTTTGAGCTCATGGTCAATATATTAGTCTGAATGTGTCTGCTTTTTGCAAGCAAACACTTTTAGAGAAAGGACGGAATTCAAGTTTCTCATGGCTAATTCTTTAACTTGATTCTATCAATCATGCTCTTCAAAATGCTTCAGAAATGCTGAAAAAATGAGCAAAATCTGCATTAATTTAAATCTAATCAGAGTTAAGTAACAGTATTGGATTTGAGGTCAATGCATGACACCACATTTTCTTTTTTTTAAAAATATATATTTTATTGATTTTTTTACAGAGAGGAAGGGAGAGGAATAGAGAGTTAGAAACATCAATGAGAGAGAAACATCGATCAGCTGCCTCCTGCACACCTCCCACTGGGGATGTACCTGCAACCAAGGTACATGCCCTTGACCGGAATCAAACCTGGGACCTTTCAGTCCGCAGGCCAACACTCTATCCACTGAGCCAAACCAGTTAGGGCACACACACATTTTCATTTTTAAAAATATATGTTTTTATTGATTTCAGAGAGAGGACAGGAGAGGGAGAGAGGGATAGAAACATCAATGATGAGAGAGAATCATTGATTGGCTGCCTCCTGCACACCCCCTACTGGAGATCAAGCCCGCAACCCCGGGCATGTACCCTTGACCTGAATTGAACCAGGGACCCTTCAGTCCGACACTCTATCCACTGAGCCAAACCAGCTAGGACACACTATTCCTTATTTAAAAGGGACAGGATGAAGCAGAATCCAGACTTTAGTGGCCAATAAGGTCCCTCTTCTTTCTCTAATTATGGACAGGTAATTCCCCATTGGACCACTGTGCCCCTGTTTCATAGTCAATCTATTCCATTGTAGAGACCAGAGAATGAGCCTCTTGAGGGTAGTGCCAGTTCTTCAAATGCTCGCTTTGCTTTCCCACCTCCGCAGGCTGGGGCTCTCTCCTGCTTGCACCTCGGCCCAGCTGCTTCCGGAAGTCTTCTCTGTAACGGTAGCAGCAGCCACAGCACAGTCGGCAGCAGGAGGGAGACTGTAGAGATGGGAGCAGATAGATATGTTGACGGGCAAAGGGATAGCAGCACCGCAGGAAAGGGGAACAGAGAGGAGAAAGGGAGGTGAGAATTACATGAACTAATGACATGATCTCAACAACTGAGCTTTGCAAGAGGAGATGGAAATCCTGAAAGATGCAACAACTTTGGCGCAAAGAAAATTCGGTGCTTGCATTATAAAGACCCACCAGAAATAAACACACCACAAAAACACTGGGTAAAGACAAGTAGGCAAGTCCTCTCCCCTGAGTGGATGTTTGTGACTGCTGGTTTTTTGTTGTTGTTAATCCTCACCTGAGGATATCTTTCCATTGATTTTTAGAGAGAGTGGAAGGGAGGGAGGGCAGGAAAACATTGATGTGTCATATTGATTGGTTGCCTCCTACACACACCCCAACCAGGGCCAGGGATAGAACCTGCAACCCAGGTACATGCCCTTGACCAAGAATCAAACCCGTGACCCTTCGATGCGTGGGCCGACATCCCAACCACTGAGCCACACCAGCCAGGGCTGTGACTACTGTTTTTAAATCCATGGTGACAGGTGCCCTGGGCTGGCCATCCTGTCTGAGCGGCAGAGGAACAGGTGGTGCGGGCACGGGGAGAGGCTGGCCCCGAGGCCGCCACGGCAGGTTTTCATTTCCGTCCCCTCAAGCTCCGCGGGTGACCGCACCTCAAATCCCAGCCGTCCTCCCGATAATGAGGAAGATTATTGGCCTGACCTGGTCCTTTAATGTTTCCCACTCGTGCCGTGAGCTTTCATTAGTTTTCGTGTCTCATTAGCACACAAATCAAAGAGTGAGAATGAAACACCTCTTGATGTGTAATCTTACTAAAAGTGGGAAGTTGAGATCATGGGACTGCAGGGCCAGCTGAGCAGATGAGTGAGCCATGGTGGGTGCCATGCCAGCCCGCAGGGGCCGCCCTCCGTCTCTTCACTCGTGAGGACAACAGGGAGCAACCTCACACCCAGAAACACTCCGAGTCTCTACGTTTAGGACTCAGCGTGGCACCTTCTCTGAGCAGAGACAGGCTCGAGTCACACTGGGTTTCCCTCTTTCCAAGCACTGGGGTGAGATTTGCGTTAAACCTCACACCAGTTCTCAGTTGTGTGTCTACCCCAGAGACGCTACTGCCCAGGGATAAAGGCCATGTCCAACTTCTCTGTCAATTCCCTCCTTGGGTTCACTCTTTCTAGCCCCCCAGCCTAGAGAAGCAATGCCACTCAGGAGCCAGCGCTCAGCATTGCGGCAGAAGGGGCGGGGTTTGGATTGCGGTTCTCCAGCTTCATCGCTGTGTGGCTTTGGGCAAGTCGCTTAAGTGAGCCTCAGTGTTCTCATCTACAAAATGGGCTCCTAGCGTGCCCGCCTCACACAGGTGTGCTAAGGCCGAAATGAACTAATAAATACAGCGCTTAACAGCGTGTCTGAAATAGTATGAGAACCCAATAACCACGACTTTCCTATAAGAGATACGTTACAGGGCGTAACAGGGATGTGGGGGGAGGGTGGTCGTGCATGTCATTACAGGAGTTGAAATATGTCAGCTCTACAATCTGAACCTTGCACAGCCCCGCCAGCAGGGGGGGCCTCAGGAGTGAGCAGAAATGCCAGCTGGCTCTTCACAGGGCTCTCTGGGGAGATGGGTAGTTCTCAAAGAATCCTTCCTACGGTTCCTCTCCTCCCTCAGCTCATTCCTGAATCTTTGGGGTAGTTTCTCTCTGGTGATAGATATCCTTACACCCACTAGCAAGTTCACTCATTCACGCTAGGAAATGTCTGGAGAGGATTTGGGGTTCTGTCAATAGAAACATGAAAGCTATTAAGAGGAGTCCCAAGGGGAACTCGTCACGGTGTGGACGACCTGACTGTTTTCTGATGCTTCTCCCGTGACCTCAGACAATCACACTCTCATCCTGACAGTGTTGAACTGAGCTCCCTAACTTTAACTATTTTCTTATTCAGGCGCATCTTCCCAAAACCTGGAGAGATTCCTAGAAAGGTATGTGGAAGAAGTTGTTTTTAAATTGAGCTTCTCATTTTGAAAAATGAACGAGAGCTCTGTTGTTACCCATCACGTGCCCTGGGCACCAGCTGGTCACTCTGCAAACCCTGGGAGATTATTACCCCTTCCCGGGCCAGTGAGCGTTGGACGTGTCCATTTCCATATGTCCTTAGAGACAGATCATAAGAATACATACAAGCTTAGATCTGGCCAAATAGACAAAAAGTATTTCATATTCCTGTTTACGAAGGAGAACACAATTTTGTGCTCATTTGGGGCTTAACATTCAGAATCGGGGCCCTGGGTGCCCAGAATGGAAACTTTGGGCCCACGGATGTCTCAGGGATCTGGACATAGTAACCCCGGTAACTCATCTGTGACTACTGACCACAAAGGCTGTGAATGATGCTAAGAAGATGGTAGCGTGTCCCCTGCTGGAGACTTCACTCCACTCCACTCCACACATTGATGTGGTCTTTCCCTAATGGAAGATTAAAGATTATAGAGAAGAAAGGGGGAGATGGGGATGGTGATACTAAATGAAAGAAAAATAGCGAAGTTCCCCAGAGGGTGGCCACACAGACTCTTCCACAGGCCCAGCCTGTGACCTCGGTTACAGAGCAGGGTTTCCGCGTGTTTGACATTCAGCTTCCAGTTTGTCTAGGAACCCACTGTTGGACCACCCAGCCGTCGTCATATACGCCATGATTGGGAACGACGTCTGCAACGGGTGAGTTACTACCAAAGAAAGTTTTTGGGTTTTTTAATCTATTTTTATTGATTACAGAGAGGGAGAGAGAGATAGAAACATCCATGATGAGAGAGAATCATTGATTGGCTGCCTCCTGCACACCTCACACTGGGGATCGAGTCTGCAACCCAAGCATGTGCCCTGACTAGGAATCAAACCCTGACCTCCTAGTTCATAGGTTGACACTCAACCACTGAGCCAAACCAGCTAGGGCAGTGATATTGAACAAATATTCAGGTTATTTGAATAGCCTTAAAATCAAGATGTTGGGATTAGTCAGACTTGAGTTCAAGCCCTGGTTTGTAGGTTGACACTCAACCACTGAGCGGCACCAGCCAGGTGCAAAGAAGGTTTTGAGAATTTTTTGCCTCTGGGTTCCCCCTTTTTTCCACTCCATGATAGCAGCCTGCTGTCGGATCAAATTTCTCTGTCTTCACAAGTCCTAGGCACACGTGGAATCAACAGAACCAGCCTGGAAAGCCAAGAGACCCTTTCTACAAACATCTGACCCATTCATCCTTTGCTCTGATTCACAACAAATGTGTGTGTCACGATCAGTCCTGAGTTGTGTCGCAAGAAATAGGCTCCTAGTGGCCAACAATCCGAGATTGAGAACCAAGACTTCCTCCAGAAAATAAGGCAGGATCACAGCCACCCCATAAGAACAGCTTCTTCACTCACATCCTCAGACGCCGACTCATGTGGCAGAGACACCATGGGCAACGCGCTTGCGTAGACTACGCACAGTTCCAGCCAATCCTATTCCCGCCATGGCCCACGGGAGAAAGCAGCTTTGCTCACCTGCTGATCTCAGCAGTGATTTCACAATGTTGACTGCCTTCGTTCCCCCACAACATTTTGGAAGATTTCTCAAAATCTGTGTGTCCCCCTGAGGATATGCTGCATATGTGAATGCCATCTGTCCTGTGGTCGTGGCCAGAAAGAAAAAGGTGACACCAGATCTGGAACAACTCCCCAGTAGCCATCCACCCTCCATTTTAGAAAACAGAAAAATAAAGCCCAGGTCACATGATTTGCCTAATTAATTAAGGCCAGCGCCAGACTCCCCTCTAGGTGGTGCTAGAAACAGGGATTCCTGCCCACTGCCCCACCTTCGCTTTCCTGAACTTCACGTTCAATGTCATCCCAGTGTGTTTGCCCTCGTGGACACCTCCGTGAGAGCCTAGACCTCTCCCAGTGAGGACGGTGTAGACCTCACCCATGGAGTGAATCAGGGCAGGAGATGCCACGCTGGGATCCAGAATGCTCCTGTGCCAGACCCTGCCTTGCCCCCGCCCCAAGCTGGTTTACCACTCTCCCAGAACCCCACGTCTGCCAAATGCTGGGGACCCAGGTCTCAACCCTTGACAAACCACCTGGGACTCTCCACTAAATAGCAAAGAACCCCAAAACCTTCCATGAGCCCAGAGCCACGCCACCTGCTACATCATCTCACCACACAGCAGCCCTAAGAGGCAAGTATGATCGTCCCCATTTCACAGATGAGGAAACTGAGGTTCCGAAAGGTTATCCTCCATGGAGCACTGAGCAGCCAAGCTGAGAGCCCACCGGTGCTCTGACGAAGTTCCCTGCCCTTTCCACCGGCCACACGTGCCTTACTTGCTTTCTCTTAGGCATTCGCTTCCAGAAGTATGTAGCGAGCACCTGCGATGTGCCGGGCGCTGGGTCCAGCGGCAAACAGGCCACAGGCCAGGACCTCAGGCGGCTTGTAGAAGGAGAAGCGTGGAGCTTCAGCCTCCAGCCCCATCACAAAACAGCAAACGGGTGGTCAGACCAGTCCGCACCTCCCAGCCTCCGGATCATGCTCCCTGGAGGGCACGGAGCGGACGAGTTACACGGCGTGAAGGACGCCTGCAGGAGGAGGCATGGACTCCAAGCGCCCAGACCCCCGAAACGTCCCTTGTTCAGCCGAACCTGCTCACTACAAATGATTTTCCTTTTCCAAAGAGCCAGGGGGCAGGGCAGGCGGCCATGAGCTGGGACCCGTGCCAGCCGCCAACCCCCCCCCAACCCCCCGCCGGGATCTGGGCAGAGAAGCAGCCAGCATGGGAGAAAGAGCGGGGCTGGCCGCTGGGAGGTCCCCACGGTGCCCACTTTGCAGCGTCCTGTGGAGGGTTAGAAACATGAAGACAGATGGCAGCGACACCTCCCCATCTGCCTGGCCGTCAAGGTGGACCAGATAACCAGGGAGCCAAGTGAGCTCATTAAAGCTCCTAAGTCCGGTGCTTCTTTCTCAACCTCTAAACCAGCGGTTCTCAACCTGTGGGTCGCGACCCCTTTGGGGGTCGAACGACCCTTTCACAGGGGTCGCCTAAGACCATCGGAAAAAAAACATATAATTACATATTGTTTTTGTGATGAATCACTATGCTTTAATTATGTTCCATTTGTAACAATGAGAATACATCCTGCATATCAGATATTTACATTACAATTCATAACAGTAGCAACATTACAGTTATAAAGTAGCAATGAAAATAATTTTATGGTTGGGGGCCACCACAACATGAGGAGCTGTATTAAAGGGTCGCGGCATTGGGAAGGTTGAGAACCACTGCTCTAAACTCACGCAGCCACTTCGTAAACACTTGCTACGTGCATGAAGGTCACGATTGGAAGGTGGCTTTTCCTGTCCGGAACTCAAGAAACAACGTTCCGCAGAGCAACCTACGTGTCTCATGGTGACGCTGCTCAAGGTGGCCTCGGCTAGCCCAGCTTCCCGGGCTTTTCCAGTCACTGCCCACCCCACGAAAGCTACAGAATATGCTGGAAAGTCAGCTGTGCAAAAAGACGAACAGTTTATATCTTCAAGCCAAAAAGTATTCTAGCGTCCTTATTTACACTTTGCCTTCCAAACCTAACTTGGAAAAAAGAAATGAATTTAAATATAACTTTCCATGATATATTTCTAGAATACATTCACAAACTCCTTATTTCTGTTTTTTTTCCTAAACCAAATGAAAGTAAGTCAACAAGCTTAAATTCAAAAAATGTCTGAAGCTACAATTTTGTTACTTTCAGTTTACTGTGTCCTTCTTTGTCTTAAAGTCTTTCATTTTAGGTCAGCGCTCTGATAACTACGTTCCAAAACTCCCTTTTTCTATTTCCACTAACGCTTATGAAGCAAGAAGAAAAAAATACAATTTAAAATTTCCAATAATCTCTATAGAGCACAGGCACTGCTGTGAAGAGGAAGGCAGAGATGTGACATGGAATGCCCTTGGGCGGGCAGCGGGGCAGGGGGGTCGCCTGAAAGAGCAGCCTATCAGGAAAGTCATGAGAGTTCAACTGGAAAGAGATATTGTGGACACACATTCTGTTTCCCTACCGGCAATGCAGGTGGGAAGTTTTAGAGACCAAGTTGCAGACCTTGAAATGTCAAGCAAATCATAATCAATCCCGGACTCCTTTTATTCCACGAACTGTGTGTATCAGTTAGGATAGGTGAGGCTATGCTGCAGGAACAAACAGCCCCTAAAATCTTAGGAGTATAAAGCAACAAACATTCACATGCCATTCACACTACATGTCTGTCAAGAATCATCGCATGACTCTGTTCCAGGACTCAGATGGGTGAAGTCACTGCTTCTAGAACATTGCCAAGACCCATGGCAAAGGAATGGAGCTTTTAGAGGCTCTCATACCACCAACCATGACATACGTCTCTCCTCACAACTCAGATACCAAACCAGCGACATGGCCAACCCAACCGCGCGGGAATTGGGAAGCCAGAAACGTTTTGCAAATAGCACCAGTAACCGCCTCATGGGGTGGCCTTCAGGGGGCGGGTATTTGGAACGTGTATGCATCTGTGCTGGTAATCTGGTAAGATCTTTCCTGTTCCTTTTAACCAACAGGGGGAGTGACCCAGTCCCAAAAATGACCACTCCTGAGCAATTCTATTCCAAGGTCATGGAGACCCTGCAGTACCTGAACGCCCGCCTGCCGAAGGGCAGCCACGTGATTCTGTACGGCTTGCCGGACGGGACCTTCCTCTGGGATCATTTGCACAGCAGATACCATCCTCTCGGTATTGTTCTGAAGATCCTGTTACGCTTTAACAATGTCAGTGTACACACAGTTCCAATGCAGATAGTTCACATCACGTAGGAACACACCTAACATGCCACCGCAGTGCATGCATCAGCACGGATGCAGGGAAGCACCCCCAGCTGCAGGGTCTAGAGGTCAGGATCCAACAGTGGGCAGAACCAGGTCCAAAGCCGGAAGGGGCAGGAGTAGTGGACGAAGAATTAGGACAAATCGAAAGGTAAGCGTTTCAGTCAGGAAACTCCTTTCACTGAAGGTGAGATCTAAAAAGGAGCTGATGAAGCCCAAACAAGAGACAGAAAGCCCGAGTCAGAGGGAGGATTTCTCAGAATCTCGGTGGGGAGTGCCCCCTGGTGGCCAGATGGCATTCCGTCGCCCGCAGCCCTGGGAGGGCTGGTTCTGGCTTCCACACTCTCACCATCTGTGGCAGAGAGATAATGTTCCTCCTCTCTGACAAGAAAATTGAATCTATCGTTCAGCCTAACTGATGTGAGGCGCAAGTGAGAAATAAGGCCGTTCCGTCACCTTCAATCTCTCTCTTCGCTCCCAGATAGGGCCTCTTGTTTCTCTTTACTTTTTGGAGCGTGAGAGAGTGCTAATGAGTAAGACACCAGCCATTGCCCTTGAGAGTGGTGGGGGTGGGGGGGACAGGGGTTCTGTGTCTGAGCCACAGCTCGGAAGTGGGGGTGCCTCAGGGGCGGGGATGCTGTAAGGGGGGAGGGGAGACGTGGGAGAAGAAACAGCCCCCACGATTCTGCCCCCGCAGCTGACCTTTACAGGTGACCTCCCGCACCGTCTGTCATCTTCACTCTTGGTGCCTCTCTAATTTGCACCAAATAATCAGTGTGGAGCATATCTACGCTTCGGGGCTCAGATAAGCTTGCTGGGCCGTGCAGGGATGTGGTGGCTGCCTCCCCCTTCCGTGGCTGCCCATGCACTTGGGGAGGCCTTCAGCCCCCCACGCAGGGTGGCGCATGGCAGCCTTCAGACACGTGCACTGCCCTGCCCACCCTCACCAGGGGTCACTGGTCAGACCTGGGGTTTCATGAACTTGTTCAGGAGGGTTTGTCAACTGCCCCCCGAGAGCTCCCGTGCCCCCTGGGGACTTGGCACTTCATTGCCAGGAGAAAGCCATGCGGGACCAAGTCCATTGTTGGTGATGCTCTGGTCCCTCCAGGGCCCTGGCGTCCCTCCACCTGCGTCCAGATGCGGCCAGGCCCCTCGGGCCCACTCTGCTGTGCCAACAGCTCACGGAGGAAGCAAACTCCTTAGCCCCTCCCCACTCTGGCTCTGAATGTAGGGCGTCCCGAAAGAAAGGAAGCAGGGGCGTTCCTCAGAGCCATGCCAACCGTACATCAGGGCAGGTCCATGGGCGTGCCAGCCTTCTGCGGGGGGGGCAGGGCCACTCTAAGTGTCCCATTGGCTGCCACATCTGGGCTCACTCTTTTCCAGGCCAGCTGAACGGGGACGTGACCTACGGGCAGTTGTACGCCTTCCTGAGCTGCCTTCAGGTGAGCTGGCCTGCCTGGCCCGAGGCCCCGCCCTCACCGTCTGTGCTCCCAGTAATCACAGTCCTCCCGCCCCCAGGTCAGCCCCTGCCACGGCTGGATGACGGCCAACGAGACCCTCCGGACGCTCACCTCGCAGGTAGGCCTGGCGCAGGCCCTCGGCGGCATGTTGGGTCATTCTTGCTCTGCGTTTGCTGCAGTGTTTGCACTGGGGATGGGGTTTGGGCAGCGTGCTGGCCCCCAAGCTGGAGAACAGAAACATCGAACTTCTGGGGGGCTTGACGGGGCCAGGGAATGTGGGGTGCCCTGCCTCTGCCCTTCTGCCTCCTCTGGGTCTGTCACTCTTACCGTGTCTGTCAGTCACTGTATATGTGTGACTGTCTCTCTCCTATGTACACTTGGAGTGCGGGTGAATTTCCCGCCAAAATATAAGATGGCTCTGTCTTTTGGTTTTGTTCCATCCACCAAAAGGGTGGATTACAAACAAATATTTGGTAATACGCAGTTACAATCGGCCCGAGTTTACACGTTTCCCGCACTCCACCGCAAATCTATATGAACCGAGTTAAAGACGGCTCCCGCGGAGTACGCGCAATTCACGCGAGCCGACTTAACTCGTTTCCCGCACTCCAAGTGTGTACATATGCATGTACACACACACACACACACACACACACACACACACACGCACCTTTGAGAGCCCGTAGTAGGCGTGTTTGTAGAGGCGGAGAGAAGTGAGTGAGGTGAGGCCCTGGTCTGAGTCCCCCCAAGTTCAGGGAGGACCGGCGCCCCAGAGCCTTCCCCTCCTCTCTGCAGGAGCCCGGGGCCCACGCAGCTCTTCCGCAGAAAATGAGCCTCTTCCTTGTAAGAAACTCATTGAATTCCTTGTACAAATATACTTCCATTTTTTTTTAAATATATTTTATTGATTTTTTTACAGAGAGGAAGGGAGAGAGATAGAGAGTTAGAAACATCGATGAGAGAGAAACATCGATCAGCTGCCTCCTGCACACCTCCTACTAGGGATGTGCCCGCAACCAAGGTACATGCCCCTGACCGAAATCAAACCTGGGACCCTTCAGTCTGCAGGCCGACGCTCTATCCACTGAGCCAAACCGGTTTTGGCTATACTTCCATTTTTAAAGACCTTGGAGAATGTTAAGATAAGCACCAAGAACAGTAGCAAAGTTCACCCCAAATCCCACCACCCAAAGCTAGAATGTGTGCTTGTCTTTCCAGTATCACCTTCATAGGTGTTGGGGTTGTGCCTACACCAGTGATGGCGAACCTCTGACACGTGAACTCGTTTTTTTTGGTTGATTTTTCTTTGTTAAATGGCATTTAAATATATAAAATAAATATCAAAAATATAAGTCTTTGTTTTACTATGGTTGCAAAGATCAAAAAATTTCTATATGTGACACGGCACCAGAGTTAAGTTAGGGTTTTTCAAAATGCTGACACGCCGAGCTCAAAAGGTTCGCCATCACTGGCCTACACAGTGTCAGAATACACACGTGTTGTATGCCGTCTGACGTTCATCCGTTATCCCTCCACATCCTGACCTTGCGATCATTTTAGAGTGCAACATAGGAATGTACTGTGATTTATTTCATCCCTTGGAGCTGGGCCTACAGGCCATAGAGGTTTCCAATTGTTCACTGTGATCAACAGCATTGGGATGGACGTGTGTGTGTGTGTGTGTGTGTGTGTGTGTGTGTCTTTGTGTGCCATGTCTATTTCCTTAAGACAAATTTCTAGAAAAATGCCTGGGTCTAAGAGCGAGCTGTGTTTGAGGAGGTGAGCCGTCTTGCTGAGCTGCTCTCAGAAAGGTTAAACAGACTGGCATTCTGGGTCTCCGATCCCCGGGCGCTCGTCTCCATTATCACGACTGTTACCTTCCCCTCGCCGATCCCATCGGGGAGAGTGGTATCTTACTGCTTTCATTTGCGCCGATTTGGTTCCTAATGAAGTTTAACCATTTGCATGCGCGTTGGCCGTGGGCAGGAGAGAACTCACGGTACAGAGCTGCTGAGTGGCTCTGTGAGGACAGCTGGGGGGCGGGGGGGAGGGGAACATTCATTTCTTTGTTCTGCCTAAATCACCCGCTCACTCCAATCAAGGCCTAGGTTTTATGGAGCTCTCCCGTTTCTCTTGCACTCAGAGAGCAGCACAACTCTCCAATACACTGAAGAAGATTGCCACCAGCCAGAAATTTACCAGTTTCCGTCTTTACTACGTGGATTTTGACTTCCAAGAAAGTAAGTGTTGCTTGGCTAAGGTGATGACACCTTATCTTCACTGACACAGACAAGAGCTAGGGAGAGCCTGCCCCGGGCAGGTATAAACCCGCAGGCAGCAGGTTGGACGGGGTCTCCCCTGACATCCTCACACACTAATAGCTCCAGCGCTGAAATAAGGCAGAGTGTGGCCCTCTGCCAGGGAAGGGGCAGCTCAGCATCACGCCTGATTTCACCGTCATCTCAGAAACCCTCAAACAACAGAGCCAGCGACCAGGTGGAAAACGCTTCGGCAGGGGGCCAGCAGGTCGATGGAATCACTTCTGTTCTGGCCAGTATCGCAGCATCTGCTTACCAGTGGGCTACAGATGACTGTGATGGGGATGAGGGCTAAGGCGGTGCCTCTCACAGTGAGCACTGAATTGCCTACTTACTCACAATGCAAATTCCCAGGCCCTGCACAAAAAGAAATGAATCCAAGTCTCTATGGGATGACCTCAGATTTGCCTGTGGCAGGATGGACAGCCCGGGTCTCAGCTTCCTGGAAAGAACATTAGTATTTCTCTGCTGCCGTTCTGTCCAGACACAGGGGCCACTGAGGCGTGGCCACGGCAGTAGGCATGGTCCCAGAGCTACCATTTCTCCTCTGAAAATTATTATTATTTTTAAACATATTTTTATTGATTTCAGAGAGGAAGGGGGAGAGAGAGAGAGAGAGAGAGAGAGAGAGAGAGAGAGAGAGAGAGAAACATCAATGATGAGAGAGAATCATGCACATTGCCCCATTGGGGACCGAGCCTGCAACCCAGGCATGTGCCCTGACAGGGAATTGAACCCATGACCTCCTGGTTCATAGGTCAACACTCAACCACTGAGCCATGCCAGCCTGGCGGAAAAAAATGGTTTTTGATTGGCTTTAATCCTTCCAGTCTCGTGTTTATTGCTAAGCAATTGTTGTACAAGAGACACGCCTCCTGTTGATGGACTGACCTCTGGGGTGGCGCTAATGAAAAGCTTTGCCATGCATGCACAGGACGGACCATTTCTCCTCAGAGGTTATCATCTCTGTCTCCCCACCCGCCCTCCCAGCCCGAGCAGCCAGGGGGAAGCAGATGGCCTGTGTGAATCATCGCAGATTACATTAGCTGACACGGCTGCATTGCAGAGTCTAGTACTTCAACTCTGAACATCTTCTCAACAAGACTGATCGCCCTTAACTAGATTTCCTGCCTGGGTGAGACCGATTTCTCTCATGAGGAGAGACATTTTGATGGATAGCCTCGCATTAGAATGCAGAGCTAACGACTCATTAATGAATTCCTGCTGTAAACAAATATACCGCCCAGGGATCTCTGATCATCGTCAACCTTGAACATAGATGAAGTTATTTAAAATATAATAACGTCTAACATGCACAGGGAACGTCCTCACTTTCCGAGGGAGCCCCCAGCTCTGTGCTTTGTTACCTTTGGGATTACAGGCAGGTCCCCGCACATTTCTGAATGCTCCGGCCCAGACCTGAAAAGGGGGCAGTCATATCTGTGGGACACATCTCGGCCATGGTTACAGGAACATGTGACCCCCCTCGATGCCGTGCCTGGGACACTGCCGGTCCCCAGGAAGGAGTACCATTGCCATCACGCCCTTGCTACCCAGCGCGTGGTGTAGGGCGAGCAGCACCCACTCCACCTGGGGGCTACTTATAAATGCAGAACCCCAGCCCCACTTCTCACTGGGGCCTAGGAATCTGCATTTCATAACAGTCCACAGACAATCCCATGCACATTAAAATTTAATAAATGATGCTCTACAATGCTGCCAGGTTAAGATTGTTAGTCAGTTAGGCATCAGGTTTTTGCTACGTGCTACCATGTGCTGTGAAGGTGCTGAGGATATAGCCCTCAACAAAACAGAACAGTCCTTATCTTCACAAAGGGTCTAGCCCAGGGGTGGGCAAACTTTTTGACTCGAGGGCCACAATGGGTTCTTAAACTGGACCGGAGGGCGGGAACAAAAGCATGGATGGAGTGTTTGTGTGAACTAATATAAATTCAAAGTAAACATCATTACATAAAAGGGTACGGTCTTTTTTTTTTTTTTTAGTTTTATTCATTTCAAACGGGCCGGATCCGGCCCACGGGCCGTAGTTTGCCCACGGCTGGTCTAGCCAGAAGACCTTGACCCTTGGCCCAGTGCTGGCCAGCATTCCATTGATGACCTTGATGCTTGCCAGGAGAGGTCATCAGCCCATTCTTATCCTCAGAACAGCAATAAATGCAGTAACAAAGCAACAACAAAAAAAAGTCCAGTTAGACCTGAACATTCTCCACATGGCACTCGACACTTCGCTGAGAAGCCTCCCTCTGTCTCTCAGGCTTAGCAATCCTCATAGGCAGTTCAAGGACCTTCCTGAGGTTTTGTAATTTCCTGACAAAAACAAATAGGACGATCCCTTGGGTACAGGGCCTCCCTCGCCTTCTCCATGTGAAGTCCATGCACACTGCCCTGGGGAGGACAGACGGACGCGGTAGGAGGGAGAGTGGAGGCAGAGGGACTGGTGCTGGGATCCACCCTGGGATCAGCCAATGCAGCACCTCACATTTAACATCCAGGCGCCCAGTGTCTGCCTGAAAGAGCTGGAAGTTTATCTAGTTTCCAGGAACTGTATCGAGAACTTGACTTACGCCCCAAGTTCCGCTACTGCAAAGGGAATTTTGACCTTGAAAGCTTAGCATTTTACAGAGCAGGCAGAGAGACCATCGCTCCTAGACCCGTCTCTGTGGGGAACTCCCCACACCCGGCGGCTCACCGCCTGGCAATCTGGTCTACCCCGTGGGTGTGCATGCGCCCTTCCAGGAAAAGGCCAGAATTTACAACTGGATAGAACTGTGTGCCTGTCCCGACTCAGACCCAGAGTAACCAACCTCGAGCACATGAAATAGCCACACAGCTTTTTTTTAAAAAATATATTTTATTGATTTTTTTACAGAGAGGAAGGGAGAGAGATAGAGAGTTAGAAACATCGATGAGAGAGAAACATCGATCAGCTGCCTCCTGCACACCCCCACTGGGGATGTGCCTGCAACCAAGGTACATGCCCCCGACCGGAATCAAACCTGGGACCTTTCAGTTCGCAGGCCAACGCTCTATCCACTGAGCCAAACCGGTTACGGCTACACACAGCTTTTGTTTCCTTCTGAGCAACGTGGCAATAACGGCAAGCAGGGCTCATGTAAGGATGGAGGCACCTTGCAACAGAGTAGGGACTCAACAAAGGAATAGGGACATCCCCTCCCCACCACCTGCCACGGTCACCTCTGCATGTGAAGCCCCTGCTACCATCTCCCAGGGCTCATGAGACCTGGAGAACAAATGTTTATTCTCTTTCTTTATTTTTTTAATATATTTCTTTCATTATTGATTTCAGAGAGGAAGAGAGGGAGAGAGAAAGATAGACACATCAATGATGAGAATCACTGATTGATCGGCTGCCTCCTGCACGCCCCCACTGGGGATTGAGCCCGAAACACGGGCATATGCCCTGACCGGGAATCGAACTGTGACCTCCTGGTTCATAGGTCGACACTCAACCACTGAGCCACACCAGCCAGGCTATTCTCTTTTCATGTCCAACTCAGCTCCATCACTAATCACACCTGTGGACCACGCTGAGTTCCTTAGGGAAGCTGCGGTAGAAATGCATCTATCACTGTGGTCTCCTTTCATGAGAAATGAAGACCCACTTATCAAACCTGCAGTCTTCACAGTCCCCCGAAAATCTCTCCTTTCTGTGCTGCATTTGAACTGTGGCATCATCGATAGCCTCTTTTTTAATGTGAAATTCACCATTTCACACCCTTCGACAAAGCAAATCTCAGTTGAGGGCCTGCCCCCTGAGGGTGGGCACAAGAGCGATCTGCTCTCCACTGGGACCCCCCGCCGGCCCTGAAAGATGGTTGTTGTCTCCAGAGGCTCTCTGTCTCTCGCTGACTCACCACCCCCCCCAACTGGCCATGAGCCACACAGAGACAGCGATTTCCCCCCTTTGGGAAAGGGCATCTGAGCGGGCAAGGGCCTTATCCTCGTCTGCGCCACACCTCCCCACAGAGGAAGGAAAGTGCCACTGGGCTGACAAAGCCATTTCCACACTGACCGCTGGAACACACTGCCCGCTACCCTCCGCTTCCATGGCAATGCCTCTGGAGCGCACCCGTGTCTCAGATCCTGCCATGTACCTACAAAAACAACCAATGACCTCATGGTGCAGACCAGCATGTGGATTTCCCTTCTTAAATACCCGAGAGTGTTACTGGCCATTAAAGAGCCACACGTGGTCTATGAATCTCCGCCCAGGACGTCTATTGCTGCTCTGAACAGCAGGTCATTAGCCGAGTCTCTTTGACTTCCCAGGTAAAGAAAATACATCATGTGACACATCCCAAGAGGTCATTCATGATGGGTCATGCAGAACAAAGAAGGCCTGGCAGGTGTGGCTCAGTGGTTGAGCCTTGACCTATGAACCAGGAGGTCACAGTTTGATTCCCAGCCAGGGCACATGCCTGGGTTGCGGGCTCGATCACCAGTAGGGGGTGTACAGGAAGCAGCCGATCAATGATTCTCTCTCATCATTGATGTTTCTCTCTCTCTCCCTCACCCTTCTTCTCTCTCTAAATATCAATTTTAAAAAAAACATTTTTAAAAAAAGAGACGGGGAGAAACAAAGAGGGCACGGGTCCCTGCCCTTGAGTTTTCTGCGGGCTGAAGAGGGAAGAACTGGAGGAACCTTAGCTATGCCTGCGCCCCTCTCTGGATGTCGGGAAGTGAGCACCCGGGCCACTCTGGGGCAGCAGATTCCAGGCTTTTCTCCTGGGAGGCTCTCTAAGGATGTGAGTTTCCCTCAGGCGTTCTCAGAGGCTACTACCGTGTAGGGTTCACATACTGTTGCCTCGAGCAACAGACACGCCTGGCCTGTCACCCCTGGTGAAGGACGGCTGTATTGCTTTTCATCACTCGGGTTGTGATGTTGAGATAATCAGCATGATGTACGTAATCATATTTCCGACGCCCTGTAGGATGTTTGATGATGACGGGTTGCCACAGGCAGGCAGGTGTGGAAATGGCAGCCGTGAAAGGCGATGTTAACACACGTGTGCTCCCCCTCCTGCCTCTGCGATGCTGCCCCACTGGCCACTGGGAAACGAGATGGACTGGAATGGGTGCTGAATATTCCAGAGCTCACCTGTCCCCGCCACACAACCACATCCACTCGCACACGTGTTCCTCCCGAGTTAGGAAAACAACAACCACACAGTGGGGAGATCATCTCTGTTCAGAAAGTTCCCCCAACACGAGATAACGTCTCATGGGCAGCCGGGGTGGTGAGCCCGGCTCGGGAGGCAGCGGGCAGCTCTGGCGACAGTCCCTGCTCTAACCCTCTGGCTGTGTGTGTGCCCTGCAGTCATAAAGAAGTGGCAGAAGAGAGGCGGGCAGCCCTGGCAGCTCCTCGAACCCGTCGATGGATTCCACCCCAATGAGGTGAGCCGTCATACCATGGTTGTTGACAATTACCTGTTAGGTTATTTTTTAATATAATTATGCATTCCACACATGGGTTAGATCAGTGGTTGGCAAACTGCGGCTCGCGAGCCACATGCAGCTCTTTGGCCCCTTGAGTGTGGCTCTTCCACAAAATACCACGTGCGGGCGCGCACGTACAGTGCGACTGAAACTTCGTGGCCCATGCTCAGAAGTCGGTATTTTGTGGAAGAGCCACATTTTGTGGAAGAGCCACACTCAAGGGGCCAAAGAGTCGCATATGGCTCGCGAGCCGCGGTTTGCCAACCACTGGGTTAGATAGAAGAGTCAATAAAAGTAAAGGGAAAACAAGGTGGAAATGATACCCGGCCTCTTGACTAAATGTCTACAGTTCGCACTCATGTAACGTGTGGGGGAAGTTCTGAGAGATGCCTATAACCTCGCTCTGTGCTTTCCTGGGGTCAGTGCAGAGAGGGGCAGAGTCGTGGCCTCCATAACATAACACAGGTCAGGTACACACACAGATCCCAAGGATTCCTGAAAGTGAGACCTGTGAGAAAGCTCTTCTGTGGATCTTTCTAGAAAGAACACTGTGAGAGGAAAGCAGGGGGAGCAGGAGGGCAGCACTCTGTCCCTTCCTGCCCCCACCCCGTTCATCATCCTGGCTTCAACCCAGGAAGCTCCATGTTTATCTGTCCCTCATCTGGACTGACTCATGATGCTTCTTTATTTAAAAACTAGAGGCCCGGTGCATGACTTTGGCCCGATTGGGTTGAGGGGGCATCAATCAGGGGCGGGGCCGGCTGAGGGGAGGGGCTGCAGCCCACAGGGGGAGGGGCTGTGGGCAGTTGGCTGGCTCCACCCCCTGGTCGAACTCCCGGTTGAACTCCCGGTGGGTTGAGGGGACAATTTGCATATTAGCCTTTTATTATATAGGATAAGGATAAAAGAAGTGGTAGGGAAGTCGCTCTGCCACTTTCAAAATTGTGAAAGCTGAGAGTCCTCCACCACACTAGCCTTTCTGACTCAGCCTACGTGAGGATGGGGTGGCAGTGATCAGGGTCCACCTGAGAAGCGCTTTTGGTGTCCTCTCCTGTGGCCGTGACTTGATGGTCAGCCAGGCCACGGCGAGGGCTGGGTATCCCCTCAGGAGTGTGAGTGGAGCGTAGCTCACCTTGCCCAGGCTCTGGGAGGAACCCACGGCAGGGCTAACAGAAAAAGGAGAGTGCCCCTCCATCCACAGATGTGTGCACAGTGGAGTCCCACAAGTGGTAAATTTACAGTGAGTAATCAATGCCCATCTCACTATCACAAATAATAAATCCAAAGCATCTTCAGGAACATCTAACGTTCCTGTGGATCTTGTGACCCAAGAGAATTTTGAGTTAGAAGCTGGTTAGATATAGAGTCTGCCCCTTTCCAAAAAAAAAAAAAAAAAAAGTTGTCTTTGGTTTTGGAATAATGTGGAGACCTTCTGTCCAGCAATATTTAGGTAGTAGTGCTTGTCATTCTTTGTGCATCATAGCATTGTACCTTCCACTCTTCTGATTTGATAGAGAGAAGGGATATGAAGAAATGGTCAGAGAGGGAGTTAGTTAAGAACAAACTAGCCCGGCCAGTGTGGCTCAGTGGCTGAGCATCGACCTATGAACCAGGAGGTCATGGTTCAATTCCTGCCTGGTCAGGGCACATGCCCCGGTTACGGGCTCTATCCCCAGTAGGGGGCGTGCACGAGGCAGCTCATAAATGATTCTCTCTCATCATGGATGTTTCTATCTCCCTTTCCCTTCTTCTCTGAAATCAATACAAATATATTTTTTAAAAAAGAATCATTAAATTAAAAAGAGCAAACTAAATAGAAGAGGGTTGAAGACAGCTTTGTTTTATCCCTTGGGACGAATCTGTCTGATCCATTACAAAAGCCATGCTGTCCCTCGAACATTAGGGCTCAAGGCCTGTCGCATGGGACCTTATCTTACACTCGGACGGCTTTGCCTGCAACCGATTATTGAAAACAGAGTCAAAGCTGAAACCTGGCGTGTGCCATCATCTTGTTAACCGGGAGATCTGCGCACATGCTGGCGGTGGGTGGGGAGCGGACACCAGTGGGCAGCCCCACTACGCCGGGCGCCCGTGGACAGCAGTGCCCGAAGCCTGCCTATCAATCGTGTATATTAAGCTGCACAGTCCAGATTGCAACTTGTCATCTAAAAATGTGCGAGTGCCGACCCGACATCCAACGCTGTGAGAATCCGAGAGCGAACCAGAAGCCGCCCCTGCCGCTTGGGGAGGTCCTAATGTAGAGTGACAGGGTGACAAGGAAGTAGATAATGACACATGAAGTGGAAAATGCCTCCGCTGTGCACCGCAGACACCGTGTGGCATCGTGGTGGATGGTAGGCACGGAGGGGCGTCAGAGGGACCGCGAACAAGGCAGGGAAGGACAGAGGGGAGGGGTGATCTCCGTGGCTTTGCTCGGCAGAGACCTGGATGTGAACGAGAGTGTGGCACGTGGGAGGCGGTGAAAGAGCGTTGGTGCTGCTGGAACACGGCCCCAGGGTTGGGGGGGAGGAATAGGAGAAGCATCCAGGGCCCAAGCCACCTAAGTTCTGGATGGGCTTTGGCCGTCCTCCTGTGGAGAGCTGAGAGCCACTGAAGGTTTTAAGCAAGAAAGATACCTGGCCCTACCAGGTCTGGCTCAGTGGATAGCGTGTCCGCCTGCAGACCAAGGGTTCCTGGGTTCGATTCTGGTCAAGGGCACATATCTTGGTTGCAGGCTCCTCCCCAGCCTGGGCCCTGGTCGGGGCGTGGACAGGAGGCAGCCAATCGATGTGTTTCTCTCACATCGGTGTTTCTCTCTTTTTCCCCCTCTCTTCCACTCTCCCTAAAAATCAATGGAAAAATATTCTCAGTTGAGGATTAACAACAACAACAACAACAAAAAGATACCTGTGGTAGCGGCGTGGAAAATGGTTTAGTGGGGGCCAGTCCACAGGGAAGGAAACTATGTGAGAGAGAGGAAGAGAGAGAGAGAGAGAGAGAGAGAGAGAGAGAGAGAGAGAGAGCCTGAACAAAGGTAGTGGAGGGGAAGGAATGTTTGCATTGGAGAGACGCAGACAGCTCAATCAACAGGGCACCGTCACTCCTTGGATGTGGGGGTAGAGGGGAGAGATGCGAAGCAGGCACTTCCTGGGAAGTTGGAGAGATGATCCGTTGCCACTGAGGTGAAGAGCACAGGGACGTGGTGCGTTGGGGAGGAGTGTGGCACGTGTTGGGCTTACGGAGCCCCAGGAAGTGCACGCGGGATGCCCTTTCAGCAGGTAACACACAGCGCTGAGCTCGGGGAAAGACACAGAAGCGAGCGGGAGCCTTGAGGAGGAGGCTCCGGAACCCCCTGCATGCTCCCTCCCTCCCTCCAGCAGAGGCGGTGCTAGATGACAGGCAGCTATGGGTGTCCACATTTTCCCATCTTTTTAAAACATTTTTATTGATTTCAGAGAGGAAGGGAGAGATAAGGAGAAACATCAATAATGAGAGAGAATCACTGATC